>NC_056741.1:1642079182-1642151682 GCF_019279795.1 Protopterus annectens | reverse complement strand
GCTACTGCAACACCGACGCTCTAGCTGAGAATCGAACGGGACAACGTTTTGTTATGAGGCGACAACGCTACCGCAGCACCACCACCGCCGCAGTTGCGGAAGCGTTGTCCCGTTCGATTCTCAGCTAGAGCGTCTTCTGTGTAGTGCCCACAAAGGTTCTGCACTGAAGCCACTCCTGTTAGATATTTCCTTCAGATGTCAAAACAGACATCAAGCAGTTTTGACCGACTACGTTTGCTGACGACTGTAAATTTGGAGCCACCATCAACTCTCCTGGGGACTCAGGATTTTACAAGAACAACCAAGATCTATAAACAAATGGGGGCACAACCACAGTCTCAAGTTAAACATGAACATGTACAGTATCACATCTTTTTGTAAGCAGGAACACTTTTGCTCCTACCACATTAGTGGTACCCTTCACCCCCCCACCACCACCACAGTGAGACACACGTGTCATACACATGAGCACATCTGCTGACAATAATCTCTCCTTTGTCCACCATATAGCCATGGTTGTTAGGATACCTTTTTATTTAACCCAACCAATTACAAAAGGGTATCCCAGTATCCCCCAGGTCATAGGCTGTTATCAGTCTCTCTACTCTTCCTCCCTTACTCAGTCTAAAAGTAAACAATGCCTATTCAGTCATACGATCCTTGAAAGACCTAAATGTTTCCTCACAAAAAATCAGGGGCCTAAGTTGCATTACCCAAGCAAAATAACTTGGAGTCTTCTCTCTCTACTTTGTCTTGTACTAATTCCCTTGGCCTAAAACACCTGAAGTGACCCTGGCCTTAGCAGTCTCCTTCATATCCACAAAACTGGCAACACAATGAGCCCTACACAAAAGACTTTTGATTTATGCTTTAGAGAAAGCATGAAAGATCTCACTAAAACAGTTACCCACCTCGGAGACAGGCCTCCCCCCTTTATAATAAACAAAGCAGGTCCCTCATCCTCTTTAAACTTCTCCTGGATGAATGGAGAAGTAACCACAAATACACCCCTAGTTTCAATGCACAATCACTTATGGAAAGGGGTAGCAAGCAGTGGGAATTTCAGTGACAAATCTGCAAATTATCTATCTGATCGACTGCTTATTAACAATCTGTAAACGTGCATAAACCACTACCAGTAAATATATTAGAAAATGTAGCAATACAGAGAACACTACATAAACAGAGTATACGTTAAACAAATCACACCATCTGTGTCACTTACTATCGTGTGCCAAAAGAGGTGCTCCCCCTAATAATACGGCAAAGCATTTAAGTCCGAAGTACACATATATGACAGCACAGATATCCACGCAGCCACACCTGCACAAGCAGGGAAGAAGGCTTGGTGCGCCAATATACAACACACTGTAACACTCACAGTCTGATACCACAAGCTGAGGGCTGCTTAAATAAACCTGCGCCTATTTTTCAAGATAACAAAGGCCTTGACCCTCGCACTGATAAAAGGTTTCCTACCACGAGAAAATCTACTGTAAGACAACTAGTGCTGGAAAGTCATACGCACTGTCAGTTTACATGGATGTTGACAGACTGCCATCCTGAGTGACACATGCCACTGAAAACCTGTGAGTGCAGTAATGCAAGCTCAATAGCACATCTGGGAACATGCACTTCCGTTGGCATCATAACGCCACCCCAAGTGAAATACAGTATAGCAATGAGGAAATCAAGGGGGTTCGCATCTGCACCCAAACTTTCAATACACTTACAGGCTTTTGACAGATTCTGTAAAAGACCTGGCTGCAGACTGTATATAGGTTCATAGGTGTGTACTGGGCTAATGGCCCTGGAGCCTTTACAAGCCTAGCCCATAGGATTACCCTGGCATTGTGCCATCCAACCTTAGTTCCTAGCGCCTCTGTTGCGTAGAGCCACTGGAGTGATCCCCGGGGTGAATTTTATAATTTTCCATCCACTCATCAAGATTTCTCTTGAAGAGGGCCAGTGAAGTGCTCTGCTTGACATATATGGGAAGTCTATTCCACAGCATGGGCAGTCTCTGGGTTATGAACCTGTCCCTCCAGTATGTTCTGTTGATTGTGGTAATGCGGGTGAGGTCTCTGCAGCATGTGGTGTGGAGGGATTGGGATTTCTTTAGATGCAGCATTTCTAACAGAGCTGGGTCAGACATGGCTTTGTAAGTCAAGCAGAGATCACCTCTAAGTAGGCGATATGAGACACAGAATAGTTGGGAGTTTTTTTTGAGTCTGTCCATATAGGACAAATGTTTAAGGCCTAGGATCCTCTTTGTGAGGTACTTTTGTGGCCTCTCCAGTTGCTGCAGGTGTCTAGTGAGGTACATGCCAAATGGGGCATTGTACTCGGTGATTGGCTTAATGAGGGGAGAGTAGAGGGAGACAATGATCTCTTTCTTCCTGGATGCAAAACCCTTAGTAATGGGATGTGCCACATAGAAGGACTTTGTGACCACAGTGGCAACTTGGTGGTCAAAAGAGAGGTTTCTGTCAACCTGTGTTCCCAGATCTCTTATAACTCCTTCTGTGTTCAGTGTTCAGTGGGCTACCATCAATGTGGTAATTCAAGGGAACTGTGTTTTTCCCAAAGGGGATGATGACACATTTTTTGGCATTCAGCTTAAGGCCATGGTTCTGACATCAGTTGTTGGTCTCATTGAGGCCTTTCTGTAGGATGTCAACATCACTTGGGAAGTTAATAATAGCTCCCAACTTGCAATCATCTGCGAACTTTGTCAGCCAGAGTCCCTTTGTGTTGGCCTGGACTTCAGAGAAGTAGATACCAAAAAGGAAAGGACCCAGGACTAAGCCCTGTGGGACTCCACTCGTGACTGGTCGGCATCTGACTTGGAGTCAACTACTTTCACACTGTGGGTTCTATCTGTGAGCCAGTTTGTAACCCACCTAGTGATATAGGGGTTGATGCCTAGCTTAGTAAGTTTTTCTATGATTCCTGAGTGGGGAATGGTATCAAAGGCCTCGGCCAGATCAAAGTAGGCTGTATGAACCACCTTACCTTCATCCACAGCTCTGCTGACTGACTCAAAGAAGTCGACCAAGTTGAGCAGGCATGATCTACCCTTCACAAAACCAAACTGTGTATGATCCAGAGTTTAGAGATTCCCTATATCCTTGTTTATTAGGTCCATGATGATGCGTTCCATAGCTTTGCATATCAGACTCGTCAGGCTAATGGGGTGATAGTTCCCAGGGTCTGTAGTCGCTCCTCCTTTGTGGAGAGGGATGACTGTAGCAGTGCGCCATTCGGTAGGGACTGAGGTGAGGCTGTGATTGAACAGGGCACACAGGTGAGGTGACAGTTCACTCTGTGGTTCATGTAGAACACAGCCAGGGATACTGTCATGTCCCAAAAAAGCTGTATTCTTGGCCTTGGACAGTGCTATTTTAACCTGTGCAGCAGTAATACTGGGTGCCTGGCAATCTACTGGTATTGTGAGTGGTCCTTTGGGGGGAAGAGTGGGGTGAAGTTAGCACTGAATCTGTCCGCCAGTATATTTCCAACATGTGTTGACTCGGTACAGGAGGTACCATTGTGCAGTAGCTCAGAGCAAATCTGGGTACTGCCATGGAGATTCTTTACATAACTATAGAAGACCTTGTGGTTGTCTTTACTATCTGCTGCAATTCTGTTTTCATAGCTAGCTTTAGAGGACTTGATGAGGGATCTCAACCTTTTGTTGAGGCTGATAAGGGAGTTTTTCCCATCTTGGGACGTCACCTTATTCTGCATCAGTTTCTTCCTTCTGTTGTAGAGTTTGTTTATGGCAGGGGACCACCAGATTGGCTTCCTTTTCTTTTTGAGGAGAGCAACTTAGTTCTACTGGGTATGGCGAGATCCATGCATTTGTGTATGCGTTCCTACAGTGCATTGGTCTATGACTTGGCGGTCATGCAACTATTCTCCATTTGCATGGGTGCCGTGAAGTTAGCCACCTCTGTTTTTAGAAGCCCAAAGTTAGCTTTGGAGAAGTTTTTCATGGTGGTTAACCATGTTGGGGGGTGGGAGGGATGTGGATTTCCAAGGTGATTAGCTTGTGATCAGATCTAACCAGGGAGGAGTTGACTATTGGTGTAGAGCAATGGTTGCCCATGTTAGTAATGACCAGGTCAAAGATGTTGCTACCTCTAATGGAGGTAAGAACGAGCTGGTCCAGGGCATTGGAATTAATGAATTCCAGAAAGCGTTGGGCAAGTCTACTGGTACACGAGTAATTTTCCCAGTTAATGGAGGAGTAGTTGAAGTAGCCCAGTATGACAGTGTTAGGTTGGACCCTAATATTTTCCAGGGTGCTTAGGAATGTGGAGTGTGAATCCTGGGACATGGTTGGGGACCTATAGCAGGCTACGACTTGAATCGCTGTCTTACCCAATGTTAGCTGCAGCTGAAGTATCTTAGATGCATTATGTTGGGCTACCAGTTTGGAGGTGTGCGCATCCTTTATGAATATGGAAACACCACCACCTTTGCAACTTCGATCCAAGTTCTGGGGCGGAAAGGTGTGGAATGAGTTGTAGCCTGGTAGTGCAGGGGTGCTTTCTGCTGCCTTGAACCAGGTCTCTGTTTCAGCACAAATGTCGATGTTGTCCATTTTAAGGAGTATTTAGAACGAGTGCATTTTAAGATTTAGACTTCTGGCATTGAGCAGCATGACCCTCAAATTGCATTTGTTTGTAACTGTTACGGTGGTAGTTTGGTCTTTGGAACACTGCCTAAAAAAGGCAAGAGCCTTGGCCAGTATCCGGATGCCCAGGCATGACAGATGCAGGCCATCTCTGGCAAAGCCTCGAGGTCTGTCAATCATGTCATCCCAGGCAGACAGATACTGGATTCCCTTAGAATGACACCAGAAACTGAGCCAATTGTTGAAATCAATCATTTTCTGCTTGTACTGTGGTATCATTCTGGATGATGGTAGGATGCTGCTCAGGGCTAGGGTCATACATACTATACAATTTTATACTGAAGCATAGTTATGTACACCACTACAATAATAGGGGGATGGAAGCGACTGCCTGGAACTAGTGTACAATTCCAAAAATCTTGGTTAAATCCATGGATGGCGCTTCAAGGTGTGCCACTGTGAGATTATATCTACCCCTCCAAAAAAATTTTCAGAAAACAAAAGGGCAGAATTCCAGCAAATGGCAGACCAGTGGAACAAGCAAAGTCGGACAGGACACAGCAAGTAACTGACTATATACTGCATAAAAGCCTTCAGCAAGAAAGTTAGAGTACTGTATTCTTATAAATGTATTGCTTTTACTCAACTACCATTTTATATGCTTCATTCTTATGGCTTTTAAGTTACTACATTAAATGCTATTCCTTATTGCTTTACCCAGTTTTACAAAGAAGTTACATTTTTATGAAACCTTTTTTTTTTGCACCCTGCAGGACATTGCTAATGCCTCCTGTATTTACACCCACTTGGCCCATTTTTTTTTTTGGGGGGGGGGGCAAGCATTTCTAGGTTGGACAAAAGCCCTAGGCCCATTTGCTCCTGCCAGTGAATGCCAATCTGCTCCCTGATGAGTGCTGGGTGGCAAGAATAGAGTCAGCTTGCTGGCCTATCTGGGTGGCCTACAGGCTAGCTCCTACAGACACCCATACTGGCTAGCTACTAATCGACCATGGGACTGGCTACTTGCACATTATGTTATCCTTGACTTATATGCAAGGTCAAGTTTATGGTACTGTACTGCTTGCTTAGTTGTATTTCTATGTTACTTCTAACCTTAAATGTAGTGTCAATATTTCTTTGTACTATTAAGATGAGAGCTTTTCTCCCAGGTCTTCAGTGAAAATCGGCCTGTACCATATGAACCACTCTACTTTATACATAAATAATAAACTTGATGGCTAACAGGACCAGAAGGAAGAAAGGGTCATCGAATAATGCACTATGTACACAGACAGGCACACCAAGAGGTACAGGAAGAGAAGGCAGAATATCATTGTGGAGAACCATTCACACACAAAACAACTTAAGAGATTTTCAGTACACAAACAGAGGAACAGTGCTGTGTGCCCAAACACTTAAGGCTGTGACAGAATAAACATGTGATTTGTGCCAGCAAGTAGGACTGAGCAGGCCAGGGCAATGCAGAAAATAGTGGGAAAATCCATTTGTCAGTTGCACTATCGCTGCTTATCTTAGAGCATATGGCAACCACTTTATACTCCGGTCACTTACTTAAGAGGGATCACAGACTGGCGAACTATACTACAATCATGTGGTATAAAATACAAAAACTGAAGCCATGTACATCACAAAAAGACTACTACCACAACTGTGAAAACTGAAGCAAAAATGCCACAGAAAGGTCCGCTCTGCAAATGGGCTTTTTAAACCTCACATGAAATTAAACACAAGGACCTGGACACTGCATTTATCTAGGCTGCATCACCTGCGCTTCAGAGATAACACCAGCAGTATTACAGTACGCCTCCATGTATGAAACACACCAGCCGCAGGGTACTCATGTCCACACCATTCCCAGTAAGGCAGCAGACGGCAAAAACAAATACATCAGGTACACAGTAGACAACCTGTCTAACCAAATCCACTATTCCATGAATTAAGTCCACCTGTACACTTGCCATGTATGCAGTTGTGATGTAGGTACAACATCCACCAGAGTAGCGGTTGGGGCATAACAATCGTGCTAGTCAACAGGACACATACTATTATGTAGCAAGTGGTTTGAACAGGTTACTGCAGGAGTGGTAAGACATATTCAAGACAGGGAGACACTTCAGGAGACAATGTTCTAAGCTCAGTATCTCAGAAATCTAAACTTAATGTAAACAAATTTTCTAGCAGGTTTACTTGTATTTGTGTGTCACGTGACACGTTCTAGTTCACAAGGCAGATAACATGCAGTCATTGCCTTCATTTACATGATCAAAAGGTCGAACGTCTCAGGCAGGCAGCCATTACACAGGTAAAACACTTGAGGAAAACTGTGCATGTCTAACTGCTGCTTAGCACGTTATTTTAGAGATAGTACTTAAAGAAACACGGTGAGATAAAGTATCACATTTATGGACAGAGAGAAATAGTAGTTCCAGCCTTCAGTTCCACAAAAGCCCTGTGGTTTGTATATACAATGAGCACCTCACTACACTGTTGTCAAAAGCTAACAGTGCAGTCGACAGGATTAAGGCTATGAATTGATAATGAGCTTTGACTTGAAGCCTCAGGTTTAATTACCTCACCCACAGCGTGCAAGCTGTGAGATTGTTCTTTCATCTGTCATGCAGCCAATGAAACCCTGAAACTCAAAATGCCGACAACACTGATTTCAGCAATGAATCCTGAATAGTAAAACTGTAAAAAGTAATGGAGAGGATGGTGTTCCCGCACCCTCCCGATACGTTAATTCTGACCTTGACATATCTCTGGGAAACTAAAATGTTGTTGGTGGATGCAAACTCCAAGCACGGATTCTGAACTCAAGACTATTTACAGATCACATTTTTTTCACCTTGTACATTTATATTACACAATGTCACAGAAGAAAGAGACAGTTTTGCTATCTACTCTTTCCATATGGGTGTATCTAATATTTGGGTGCTACCTCCTTCAACTCTTGAGAATGTCCAAGCCCTTCCACCTGCCCCACACTCTCTTGAAAGCCCTTGTGGATTCACAACTCATCACCCACTCAAGTCACTCTGTTCCAGCAGTACACTACTCTCTCAGTGAAAAATACTTCTTCAATTCAAAATTAAAGTAAGCTACTTTACTCCTACTGCTGCTAAATCACTCATCCTCTGTCACTCTGCCTCAGTAAAGCACCTTCAACTTTCTTCTCTAGCATCTATATCATATGCCCCTCTCACCTACTGAACACACGTGCAGCAACTCCACAGCTATTTACACCCTCTATTGTCTTGAATACCACAGTGGGCTTCATCTGAAGGCTTGCTTATTTTACATCATTTTCTCTGGAGAGGACTTCTTCTTCTTTCGGCTTTTCCCGGTTAGAGGTCACCACAGCAGATCACCTGTCCGCTCATGATTGGCAGTGGAGTTTTATAGTGTCGAGTTGCCAGCCCGGCGCCCAACCTTCCACAGAAGGCACACACATGCACACATTCACACCTAGGGCCAATTTAGAGTGTCCAATCCAGGAGGAAACCGGAGCACCCGGAGGAAACCCACGCAACCACAGGGAGGACATGCAGACTCTGCACAGAAGGCACCCCAGCCGAGGATTGAACCAGAGACTCTCTTGCTGTGAGGCAGCAACGCTAACCGCTGCACCACCGTGGCTGCCTCTCTGGAGAGGACCAACGTCAGTAATATAAAGAAAATGCATACATCACTTGTCCTCTGGGAGAAAAATATATATTTACTCCTCTACTTTATTTATCAATCTTTTTTTTTTTTTATAATATGTTTTGTTAAATGGGTTAGTCATTCGGATCAAATCCCATTTACAGGGGGGACACAGTGAGAAAAATACCCATTACAAGCATTATTATAAATAATTAACAGCAATTTCAAGAAACATTAATACATACACATTTTGTGCTACTAGACTTTAAAAACAACTGGTAACGTAAAAATTGAAAAAGCAAAATGTATTGTACAACAACACACTGATCCATCCAACCACAACACCTTTTTCCCCATTTTTGCAGAAGGAGGTCGGGTATCATTTAACAGTGATAATCATCTAGAGCCAAGTTTCACACTGCCAGGTGGCTAGCCCCTGTCATGGCTGATCTTCCATTACATTTACACAACTGTGGCCAATTTAGAGTGTCCAATCCACCTATTGCGCATCTTTGCAATGTAGGAGGAAACTGAACACCCATAGAAAACCAATGCGAACAAAGGGAGGACATGCAAACTCTGCAAAGGAGGCACCCCAGCTGAGAACTGAACCAGAGAATCTCTTTGTTATGAGGTGACAACACTATCCATTGTGCCACTGCTGACAAATACAAAATTTAACAAGAACACATAGATCAATAAAAAAAACACACAAGAAAAAAAAAACAGGTTTGGTGCACAATCTAGTGCATTTTCAACAGAAAGTAATTTGAGGACAACATTTTTAATCAATGGAAAAAGTCAGTTACATGGCACGCATAATCTTTGCACAGACCTGCAGCAATCAACATGTTTGAAGAACATGCTTCCCTCACATTTGTTTGCATTCCATTCCTTTATTTATAATTTTGAAGGTGTACTAATCATTGGTGTAGCTCTGATCCATACAAAACACCTAGTCCAAAGCAGATTAGTGTCAAATACTTATGACTTAGAGTGACTTGGTCAGACACCCAAGGTTTGAGTCTCAGTTGAGTACGAGTTGGAATTCGATAGAGATTGTATTTTGTAACGTCCAAGTAGAATTAGATTGCAGGAACTGATATGTTAAGGAAGGTTATTCTAATCATATAACACTCTGTGTGAAACAATATTTTCACATACATTTCCTGTGCAACCCACCTCTTAACCTCGATGTGTCCCTTAATGTTCTCATATCTATGTTTTTGGAAGTGTTATCCACACTTTACAGATTCTCAGTGATGTGCAATAAGATGCAAGCAGAAACATTTAATTTGGATTAGTATCACCCCCCCAATTTAAAAATAAAGAAAAATTTTTTTTTCATTAATGAAATGACACCTACCTGAAGATTAACAATGAAAACAATTCTGAAGCATGCAAAACTATAAAGTTTGTTCACATATTTTATTGTGATACATGCTAAAATACTAGTCAGGGTTTTCCTAACGAGTTTACTTTACTGAAGAAGGAAAAAGTACAGTTTTGTACCTACCATAAATGTAGATGTTCGAGTGTTCACCCTGTTGCAGTCATCACACTTGGGTTATCCTGCCGTCGGCCCGAGTTCCAAAGTCTTGGTCCGGCGTCGGTTGCTGTCGCTTCTTTCTTGACGTCAGTGCGCCAGGGGTATATAAGAGGCAACCAACGCCATTTTCTTCAGTTTTTCTTGCCCCAGATGTCAGGTGCCCCCAATAGGTAGGCAATATATATATATATATATATATATATATATATATATATATATATATATATATATATATATATATATATATAAAAATACATATAAAAATAAAACAATACCTTCAGGCACAAGCAAATACACCACAGAGGTTGTATAGGATAGAGTGGTATAGATAAGTCCAGCTAGTTCAGAGGGGATGGAGGGAGGGTAACTTGGACTGCAGCAGGGTGAACACTTGAACATCTACATTTATGGTAGGTACAAAACTGTACTATGTTCATCGTGTTACCCTGCTGCAGTCATCACACTTGGGTTGAATCCCAAAGCTAAGGATGGGTGGTGGAGTTAAACAGGGTTAGAAGAAGCTAGTAGGCCCTGCAAAACTGCAGTGGCAAAACCAGCTCTAGTCTTAGAATATAGAGGTAAGTGATGGTGTTTGGTGAAGGTGTGCACTGAACTCCAAGTTGCAGCTTCCAGAATATTCTTGGTTGGCACCCCCCTGAGAAAGGCTGCAGATGTAGCTGTAGCCCTGGTGGAGTGGGACCTAATGTTAGCAGGTACCAGTTTCCCATGATGCGTGTAGCAGAAACGTATGCAATGTCATATCCATTTTGAAATGGTCTGTTTTGAGATAGCTTTTCCTTGTGATCCTGCAGCATAGGATACAAAGAGCTGGTCAGATTTTCTGAAAGCCTTAGTTTTATCCAAGTAGTAATGTAATTGCCTATGAATGTCCAAAGAGTGCAGGAGTCTTTCTCCTTTGTTCTGGGGATTTGAGAAAAAGGTGGGCAAATGAATGGTTTGGTTTAGGGCCACACTGGATACCACCTTTGACATAAAGGAAGGGTTAGTTCGTAGAGAGACTCTGTCCTGATGAAAAATGAGGAAAGGCTCCACTGCCATTAGTGCCTGTAGCTCTGAGACTCTTCTAGCTGAAGTTATTGCTAGCAGCAGGGCAGTTTTCCATGAAAGAAATTTTAAATCAGCTGAAAAAGCTGGTTCAAAGGGCGGCAGTGTAAGCTTTTCCAGAACAAAGTTGAGATCCCAAGTAGGTGTTGGTGCTCTCCTGGGCATTCTTATGTTCTTAGCCCCTCTGAGGTACTGTCTAAGGAGTGGATGTGAAAATAAAGGGAGGATCCGTGTTGTAATGAGCTGAAATTGCTGAGGCGTGGATCTTAATAGATGAAAAGGAAAGTCCTTTGTGCAACATCTCTGTTAAATATTGTAGAATCTGAGGAATGTTTGGATCAAGGGGATTTTGGCCTTTAGCCTGGTTCCAGGCGCAAAATCTTTTCCATTTGTCTGAATTGGTTTTCCTGGTGCTGGGTCTTCTGGCCTCCAGAATGACATCCATAACAGCTTTGGATAGAGGTGTGGGCTGGTTGTTTAGGTAATTTGCGATGCAGCCAGGTTTAAAGTCTTGAGCTGGTTGTGTAGAGTCTGATTGTCTCTCTGGGTGAGCAGGTGAGGAATTTGTGGTAAAATCCATGGTGGGCCATTGGCCATGTTCCTTAGAATTGGATACCAGTGCTGGTGTGGCCAGTCTTGTGCAATGAGTATCATTTGTGGCCTCTCTAATCTGACTTTCAGCAGTACCTTTGCTAGAAGAGGCAGTGGAGGAAAGGCATACACTGTTAATGTTTTCCAACTGAATGAGAGGGTGTCCACTTTCCAAGCTTGTGGATGGAATGTCCTTGTGCAAAATTTTTGAAGTTGGTAGTTTTGGGGTTGGCAAACAGATCTATGTCTGGGCGTCCCAATCTTTGAGTTATCATTGCAAATACTTGTGGATCTAGTTTCCACTCGTGGGGATCCATGATGTTTCTGCTTAGGTCATCTGCCAATGTGTTTTTCTTTCCTGGCAGGAATTGTGCTTGTAATTGAACCTGGTAAGACAGTGCTGTGTTCCACAAGGTCATTGCTTGCCTGCATAGAGGGTAGGAATGTGTGCCCCCTTGCTTGTTTATGTACCACATTACTGTGGTCTTGTCCGTCTTTATTATTAGTTGTCCTGGTTGTAAGAGGTCCTTGAAAGCTGTTAGGACATTCTGTACTGCTAGCATTTCTTTTTGATTAATATGCAGATGCCTTTGATCTGTAGTCCATTTGCCCTGAATGCACTGTCCTGCCATGTGTGCTCCCCAGGCATAGTCCGATGCATCTGTTATGAAAGCTTGCCTGGCTGTGGGTAAGGTGAAAGGCTGACCCTTGTTGAGGTGACATGCCTGTGCCCACCATAGAAACTCCTGTTGAAGGCAGGGAATGAGTGGTATCGTTTCCAAGCTTTGGCTGTGCTGAGTCCATACGCTTTTCAGGTACCATTGTAATTTCCTCATATGCAGTTTTGCAAATGGTATTAGTAGTATGCAAGATGCCATGAATCCCAAGGCCTGCAGAATTTTTCTTGCAGGGAGTTGGGTCTTTGTTGCCATTATTTTGAAGTATTGAGTGAGCTGTTGTTGCTTGTCTGGCGTGAGATAAGCCATCTGGGCCGTTGTATTCAAGCTGGCACCCAGGAATATTATGTTTTGTGAGGGCACTAGTTTTGACTTCTTTTCATTTACTGTACACCCTAGGCAACTTAGAAGGTGTTTGACAAATGCCAGATGCTTTAAAAGAATGTCCTTACTTTCTGCTTGAATAAGGCAGTCGTCCAGGTATGGGTATATTTGAATTCCTCTTTGTCTGCAGTATGCAATTACTGGTGCCAGGCATTTTGTGAAGACCCTGGGCGCAGTAGATAAGCCGAAGGGCAGAGAATTGATAATGGGTTGAACCTGCAATGAAGCGGAGGTATCTTCTGCAATTTTGTCTGATAGGACATGCAGGTATGCCTCCTTAAGGTCCAACGTTACTAGCCAAGCATTCTTGCCCAGCATGGGAAGAAGCTGCTGTAGTGTTAGCATCTTGAATTTTGGTACTTGTAGATAGGTGTTCAAAACTGAAAGATCCAGAATGGATCTCCATGCTTTGTCTTTTCTTGGGACTAGAGTCTTGAGTAAAATCCTTGTCCTTGCTCCTGTGTAGGTACCTGTTGAATGACTCTCATGTCCATGAGAGCTGTAATTTGTTTTTGTGCCTCTGCCCATTGATTTGGTGGCAGGTTTGGCATTCCTTTTATCCCTGGCAAGGTATGAAAGTGGAATCTGTATCCTTGTGAGACAATGTTTAGGACCCATTTGTCTTTTGTGATGATGTGCCAGTTGGCTGCAAAAAGTGCTAATTTTCCTCCCAAGGGAGCTGCCAAGAGAGATTTGCTTGGTAGTTTGAGGATTGAGTGTGTTCTGCTAGCTTGGGACCTGTCTTCTCCTCCTTTCTGTGTAGCAGTACCCCATTGGCGAGGTTTGTAAGGGCCTTATGACTGACCTCTGCCCCTTGGGCGTCTGTATTTGCCCCTCTGTGATCTGTCAGAAGCTGGAAAGGACCAGTTTTTTGTTGGCCAATTTCTGCTGAAACGAGGGGGTTGTACCTGTAAAAAATCCTTGACCGTCTGTATACTCTTCCTCCATTTTCTTTAAAACCTCTTCTGCTTTGACACCAAATACATCCTGCTGTAAAGGTGCATCCAATAATTTTGCTTTAACATGATCAGGTAGGGTTTGTTCTTTTAACCAAGCATGTCTACGTATGACAGACCCAGTAACAGCTGCTCTACAGGAAGCTTCCAATGAATCAAATCCACATTGTAAAGTATGTTTGCCCACCTGTTCAGCTGCATGCAACAGATCCTGCATTTCCTTGAATTCAGACTGTTCAGAATGTGTGCTCATTTTTTGTTTTAATTGAGACATTAGGAAATGCTGATATTTCAGCGCGTGAAACTGACAATTTAATGCTCTCATAGCCAGAGTAGCTGAGGTGTATATCTTCTTTCCCCATCTATCTAGGGCTCTGGAATCCCTTTCAGAGGGCACAGGATTTTTAGCCATAGAAGCTTTAGCCCCTTTGGGACCGTGGGAAAATATTTCTGGGTCAGCCACAGGGCTTTTATAAAGGAATTTGTGTGAGTCAGGTACTCTGTAGTATCGGTCTGGTTTGGCTGGAGCAGGAGGTAGAGAGTCGGGATTTAGACTACACTCCAAGTAAACATCATCCACAATGTCTAAAACTGGAGGGATAGCAAGTAGTCTGTGCTGGGGTAGTAAAAGGAACTCTCAGAGTCTTTTCTTAGAATCAGAGTAGTCCTGGCCTTCCCAGTGGAAATGTTCCCTCATGGTATGTAAAAGTTTCCCCAAAGGAGTAGTCTTCAGGGGGAGATGCTGAGGGAATAGAGTCATCAGAGTCTTCATAAGGGGGAAAAGTGTAATCCTGTTCCTCAGAAGAATCTGAGGAAATAGAAACCTGGTCAGAGGAAGCATAATCCTCCTCTTGTCTTGGACTTTTATCTGGAGGGGGATGGGAACCCCTGATTAGGGTAATCAAATCTTCAGCCATCTTATGCATCTGTTTCTTAGGCATGCGGCCTTGAACTGTAGACTGATGTACAGTCTTTCTTGGTATTAATGGAGTTTTAAGCTTAGCATAAGATTTAATGGTGAGTGTAGTCGGTCTGAAGACACCTTCTGCAACCGAAGGTGTTTCTACTGCACCGGGATCTCCTTCTGTTCCAGTGTCGGAAGGGCCTAGTACACTCCGCTTGAGAATCCGCAGCTGTCTGGGGTTCCATTTCTGCGGTCGTCAGTGGCTGCGTAGGCGTCTCACTGAAAACCGGAGAACCAGCGACAGGCCCAGCAGAGGCCTTGGAGTCTGGCTTGTTCCTAGGCTGCCTGTCCTTATCCTTGCGTTTTTTATGCATGCCGGTCGTCAGTTGCTCCGACGGCATGATATAATTAAATTTCCTACCAAAGTAATGTCATACGAAGTCAAAACGGCGCTTGATAGTTTGTTTATTAAACCTAGCACAAAACTGACAACCTGTGACGTCGTGGTCTGGGCCTAGGCAAGGAATACAATAAGAATGGAAGTCCTTATGAGGTATTTGCTTCCCACAAGAAATGCAATTGTTAACTTTTTCTGACATTGGACTGAGGCAAGAAAAGGTCCCCCAACGGGGTACTTAGCTTTATTGAAGACTTTGGACTGAAATCCGATTCGAAAATCTCAGGTGTCGGTCGACCAGCACTTGCGAACTGCTTCGGGCACCGCGCAGCAAGAAAGACTGAAGAAAAGGGTGTCGGATACCTCTTATATACCCCTAGCACACTGACATCACAGAAGCGACAGCAGCAGATGCCGGACCAAGACTTTGGAACTCGGGCCGACTGCGGGACCGCTTGACGGGCAGGATAACCCAAGTGTGATGACTGCAGCAGGGTAACACGATGAACATCAAGACATTCTCATCAAATGCTTATCGTGGAATAGATCTATTCTCCAAAGAGCATACAAGTAAAACCCTCTCTCCTATTTATCCATTTCTAGTAACATCTTACCTTGTCAAGAAAATGAGCATCATGAATTCAAGTTAGCAGAAACTATTCCCCAACTACTCAAGAGAAGCTAAAGCAAACTAATTCCTCTCTGAAATGATAACCAATAGAATGCTCTTAACAGAGAACACAGAACATAAACTCCAAATTCTTTTCTATACCCATACAATCCTAATTCTGACCTCAGGTGACCATTTAGTTTATGCAAATCAGACAGCATTTACCTCTTCACACCTTCAGCAACTTGCTGCTAAACCCATATCCGAGCGGTTAACCACAACAGCTATGATCACAGACACAAATGGGCAAAGAGCTCTTTATTCAGTAACTTAAACTATGGCGCATCACAGGAAACAATGTAACATCTCAGTCATTTAGCTAATTTAATGTTCGATTTGTCACTCCAATAACTATTTCATTCTATAAGACTTAAATATCAACTTTCATATAGGGCAATATTCAAAACTCAAACAATGTGGCACACCATCTTCCTTCAAGAAGGAGTTACACAACTGGATGGGTATTCACCACTTCACCCTTGACATGACCGGCCTGTCGCTCCTTGTAAAAGCTAGGTGAGTTATAAGGCAGGGTACTGACAAGTTGTAAATAGCCACATTACTTAGTTGCCTTGTAATATCTATGATTCTGTGATATTTTTCTCATACTTCAAGGAAACTTAAGAAAGAATAATCTGTCGTTCTACACCTTATGAATGGAGCACTGGGCTTGCACAATGCACTCATTCAGAGGGCTTCAGCAAGTTGTTCAGCCTTCTGCCTTAAATGCAAATATCTACAGAAGTCTCTGTTAAGTAGCACCTATGTAGCATGAGTCCTGCAAGAGAATCTACCGTTCTTGAACCAGGAACCCTACACTATTTATGAAGTGACCTGCTGCTTCATGCAGGACAACAGATTTAAGCCCAACTGCCATTTAAAATGAGCAGAATTCAAGATAAGAATGCTTCCACAGTCTCGGGTACATATTCCATCCAAGTTACCTAGAGTCAATGCAATGTCCTGCCTCACAACCACAGCCAAATTCCTCTCCATCTTCAAGATGTCTTATTCCATTATTTACATCCTTCTGTCCAACGGTACAGAGCGTCAGTCAGCAAATTTCTTCTAAAACACTAGCTTTCATCACTGAAAGTGTGGCATATCCTACCCATCTCAGAGGATAAACTAAATTAATCTGTTAGAACTTGACTTGATTCACATATGAATTCATAGACATGCATACACAGATGGTCTAAGACCAACAAACATTTTCAAAGGGAGATGCACTAAAGTCTGGAAAACTAATACAGTGACCATTACTTTAATGGCCGATACACTAGCTGAGAGCAATATTATTGTCGCTTGCCTTATTTTTCATTAAAGACGAACAGGCAGAGAAGTTTGTTTATATGCTTTATTACAAAGAAAAACATCAGGATGGATACCAGAAGTACAAAATATAAACTGATTAATTGACGGACTACACAGAAATACATAGGTTCTTAGGTGTTTACTAGGCTAACGAACACAAGGGCCTTTTTAAGCCTAGCCATGCATCCCAATTCTCTGTCAAGTTCTGATACCCTTGATAATTAAGCATGGGACTGGGAGATGAACCATTTACATGCTTACATCTCAACAGACAACTACAAAAATGGCAGTCAGGCTCTCACCTGCTCAGTATTTATACACTTGTGCAAGCCCCTAGA
Source organism: Protopterus annectens (assembly GCF_019279795.1). Lineage (NCBI taxonomy): Eukaryota > Metazoa > Chordata > Ceratodontiformes > Protopteridae > Protopterus > Protopterus annectens. The sequence goes on along the minus strand of NC_056741.1, from coordinate 1,642,134,532 downwards.
AGGCTTCTTAAAGGTATACATACATATTGATCTACATCTTCCCTCTTCACTGAATTGCCGACAATATAATGACATTTGAAAAGAAACATGCAATTGTACACACAATAAGAAATAAACTCAACATTCATGTCCAAGTTGCCGTGTATATGGAACATGGTCTGGAAATGCCACCTGATCTAGCAATCGGAACTGGGTTTAGCAACAGGAACAGTCATTGGTGAACAAATGGATTCTGGAGTTTCGGGATTCTCATCAGGAACAGGGATATTTACTAAACATTCCCTGGAACTGGAATGCTGAATAACTCACTCTGAGATATAGAGTCTTTCTCGCAAGTATGATACTGCGATACAGGCTTGGACACCGGGATCAAATGTTTCCGATTCCGCCTAAATTCTACTCCTCGTGATTCCGCAATGTATGATCTCAGCTTTGGACATACACTATTCACGACACCAATCTGATCAAAACCTTTGGACGTCTGCATTCTCACTATCTCCCCTTCTTGTAATGGACTGAGCAGTTTGCTGGTCTTACCACAATAGAACTTCTGGGCTAAGCGCTCAGTGAAAGCCAATCTGTTGTTCTTGACCCATGGAACCAATAATGAATTACTAATTGGTAGTGTGGGTCTGGCTTGTCTCGACAGAAGTCTCTGTGCAGGTGAACCAAGACGTTTATCACGAGCAACATTTCTGAGGTTCAAGAAAACATCACTACTGTCTCATTTCGATTTCTCTGGTAATTGTTTTGCACTTTGAATTGCACGTTCTGACAAATCATTTGACTGCGGGTATGCAGGGCTACTTGTTACATGAGTAAAGTTCCACTCATCAGCAAATCTTTTGAATTATTGGTTTGTAAACCATGTACCATTGTCAGAAATAACTTTGTGAGGGCTACCATGGGCTGCAAAATGACACCATCTTAGTAATGACAGTACTGAACACTAGATTAGGAAGTAGGTACATTTCGAACCAATTTGAATAACAGTCTACTAACCCCAAGTAATGTTGACCATTCCATTCTAAAATATCGGTAGCTACCATTGACAAAGGTAGTTCAGGAATCTGGTTTAGCTGAAGTAGTTCTTTCTGTTGATGTGGCTTAGTACCATTACATACAGAACAAGATGAAAGTACTCTCTCAATATCCTGTGACATTGAAGGCCAAAATACTAGTACTCTTGCCCTTATTTTGGTAGAATCAGTTCCTGGGTGGCCACGATGCAAGATAGTAATATACTGTTGTTCTATCACTTTTGGACCTTTCATGATGATACCATTGTGAAAAAAAATCTCATCTCTGTAAGAAAAATAAGGTTGCAAGTTTACTGGTAAACAAGACTGCCTTGACGGCCATCCTTGATTGATAAAGTGGTTGAGCTTCTGAAGAACTGGATCTGAGGATGTATAACTTCTAAGCTCATCAATATGTGTGGAAGAAAAATTCTTCCACTTCCATGACTTAAAAATCAAGTTTCTCATTTTCATGCTGTTCAGTGGTATTTCTGAGCGGTTTGGTTAATGTACCAACAAGATAAAGAAGTTTGCCTTTTGGGTAGACAAGATTGAAATTATACTTTTGCAGTTTCAACATCATGTGTTGCAATCTGGCTGGAGCTGTATGCACAGGCTTTCTCAAAATAGTGACTACAGGTTGATCTGTTTCAGTGTAGATAGGTCTACCATAAATATAATCATGGAACTTCGAACATGCAAACAATTGCCAAGAGTTCTTTCTTTGTCTGCACATAGTGCATTTCAGTTTGGGTTAGAATTCTGGACGCAGGGGCTACTGGTCTACCCTCTTGAAGAATGACTGCACCAAGACCAAACATAGAAGCATCACAAGAAAGACTTACTTGTTTGTGAACATCATAGTATCTGAAAGTGGGTGGAATGGCAATTTTCTGTTTCAGGACATCACATGCTCTCTGGTGTTGCTTTAACCATGACCAGGATACATCTTTGTGTGTCAACTCTCTAAGCAGTGCTGAAAGTTGGCTCATGTCTGAAATGAACTTGCCTAGGTAGTTAACCATACCAAGAAATTGTCTGGAGCTGGCATTTCAAGAATTGCTGTTTGCTTGGAAGGATGTGGTTGTAAGCCTGAATTGGTTAATAAATGATCAACATAAGTAACTTCTTGTAGCCTGAATTTGCACTTCTGAGGATTCAGCTGAAGATTTATTTCACGTGCTCTTTCCAGAACTTTCTTGAGGTTTCGGTCATGTACCTCCTACCAAAATAATCATCTACTATAACAGCACATGGATACCCATAAAAAATTTGCTCCATTGCACACTGGAAGACTTCACTGGCAGAATTTATCCCAAATGGCATTCTCAAAAATCTGTACCTGCCAAAAGGAGTACTGAAGGTGGGGGGGTCTATATGATGCTATCGAATGGACTAAATAGCGAATGCTATTTAGTCGAGCCGATATTGTCGAAATGGCAAAATAGTAAAGTCACGGAACATCTAATTTTTTCCCAGGGAAAAAATTTGGTGGGCCATCTCGGGACTTTCTCCATTTCCTCCTCTATGGTGCGATCTCGGAGTTGGTATATTTAAGTAGAGGGGTGTGGGGGGCATAGCCCCCCGCATGGGATGGGGTGTGGGGGGTGAAGTCCCCCACTTAAATTTGTGTTTAAGTTTTCTTTCTGTTTTTTTTTTTTTTTTTTTTTTTTTACGGAGCAGCAAATTCTTTCCCTGGGAAAAAATCTGCTGTTCCGTTTGTTCGATATTTTGTTGTTTCGATATTATCAGTACGATGAAAGAGTTTGCTATTTACATCGTACGTTAATATGATATAGACGTGAAGGTGGTTGGCAATGAAGATTTTTAGTCTAGTAAAATTTGCCAAAATGAGCTCTCTGCATCCAAGACAGAAAAAACAGTGGCATTTGGCATAAGAGCAGCAACTTCTTCGACTGTACGCATTGGATTAGGAGGTCTTCTCAGTTCCTTGTTCAAATCTCGTGGATGAATACATACTCTAATATCATCTAAGCTTTTCTTATGAGCAACAACTATGGAGGATATCCATTCAGTAATTTCTTCAACTGGACAAATCACACCTTGCTGCACCATTTTATTTAGCTCAGCCTTGACTCTGTTCTGCATAGCAACTGGAACTTTCCTGGCTGGCCTGACAACCAGACTGACTTCAGGGTCTAACTTCATGGAGTACCCAATGGGTAGTCTGCCTAATTTGTCTTCAAAAAGATCAGCTTAAGTAGAAAAATAGACTGGGCGAAATTAGAACAGTAGTCTTTTAAGCTAACATGATCATCTTCTTTTGGCTGTTCCCGTTAGGGGTAGCCACAGCGGATCATCCGTTTCCATTTCTTCCTGTCCTCTGCATCTTGCTCTGTCACACCAACCACCTGCATGTCCTCTCTAACCATATCCATAAACCTTATCTTAGGCCTTCCTCTTTTCCTGTTACTTGGTAGCTTCATCCTTAGCATATTTTCCCAATATACTCAGCATCCCTCCTCAGCACATTTCCAAACCAACATAATCTTGCCTCTCTGGCTTTGTCTCCAAACCTTCCAACCTGGCTAACCCTCTAATATACTTATTCCTAATCCTGTCCACCCTCGTCACACCCAGTGCAAATCGTAACATCTTTAACTCTGCCACATCCAGCTCTAACTCCTGCCTTTTTGTCTATGCCACTGTCTCCAACCCATATAACAAAGCTGGTCTCACTTCCCTCTTGTAGACCTTCCCTTTCACTCTTACTGGTACTTGTCTGTCACAAATCACTCCTGACACTCTTCTCCACCCACTCCATCCAGCCTCTTCATCACCTCTCTTCCACACTCACCATTACTCTAAACTATCGATCCCAAGTATTTAAACTCATCCACCTTCGCCACCTCTACTCCTTGCATCCTCACCATTCCTCTATCCTCCCTCTCATTCACACACATATATTCTCTCTTAGTCCTGCTGACCTTCATTCCTCTTCACACTAGAGCATATCTCCATCCCTCCAGGGTCTCCTCCACCTGTTCCCTACTCTCACTACAGATCACGTCATCTGCAAACATCATAATCCATGGGAACTCCTGTCTGATCTCGTATGTCAACCTGTCCATCACCATTGCAAATAGGAAAGGGCTCAGAGCTAATCCTTGATGTAATCCCACCTCCAACTTAAAACGCATCTGTCACTCCCACCGCAGACCTCACCACTGCCACACTACCCTCGTACATATCTTGTAACACTCTTACATACTTCTCTGACACTCATGACTACCTCATACAATACCACAACTCCTCTCTAGGCACCCTGTCATATGCTTTCTCTAAATCTACAAAAAACACAATGCAACTCCTTCTGACCTTCTCTGTACTTCTCCATCAACACTCTCAGAGCAAACATCACATCTATAGTACTCTTTCCTAGCATGAAACCATACTGCTGATCACTAATCATCACGTCCCTTCTTAACCTAGCTTCCACTACTCTTTCCCATAACTTTATGCTGTGACCGATCAATTTAATCCCTCTGTAGTTACTACAGCTCTGCACATCACCCTTATTCTTAAAAATCGGTACCAAAACACTTTTTCTCCATTCCTCAGGCATCCTCTAATTTTCCAAGATTTCATTAAACAATTTGGTTAGAAACTCCACTACCATTTCACCTAAACACCTCCATGCTTCCACAGGTATGTCATCTGGACCAACAGCCTTTCTATTCTTCATCCTCTTCACAGCTATCCTTACTTCCTCCTTGCTACTCCATTGCACTTCATGATTCACTATCCCCACATTATCCAACCTTCTCTCCCTCTCATGCTCTTCATTCATCAACCCCTCAAAGTACTCTTTCCATCTGATCAACACACTCTCCTCGCTTGTGAGTATGTTTCCCTCATTATCCTTTATCACCTTTACAGGGTGCACATCTTTCCTAGCTCGGTCCCTCTGTTTAGCCAATTGGTACAGGCCCTTTTCTCCTTCCTTAGTATCCAACCTTTCTCCTTCCTTAGTATCCAACCTTTCATACAACTCTTCATATGCCTTATCCTTAGCCTTCGCCACCTCTCTCTTTGCCATGCACCTCATCTCCTTATACTCCTGTCTGCTTTATCTCTCTGACAATCCCACTTTTTCTTTGCCAACCTCTTTCTCTGTATACTCTCCTGTACTTCCTCATTCCACCACCAATGTCTCCTTGTCGTCCTTCCTCTGTCCAGATGTCATACCAAGCACCTTTCTAGCAGTCTCCTTTACTAGCTCTGCTGTAGTTACCCACCTATCTGGTAACTCTTCACTGCCACCCAGTGCCTGCCTTAACTCACCCCTGAACTCTACCTCACAATTACCCTTTTTCAATTTCCACCATTTGATCCTTGGCGCTGCCCTCACACTCCTCCTCCTCTTCTTGATCACCAAAGTCATCCTATGCTGTCTAACTACACTTTCTCCGGTCACCACTTTACAGTCTCCAATCTCCTTCAAACTGGCCCTCCTACATAAGATATAATCCACCTGTGTGCATCTTCCTCGACTCTTGTATGTCACCCTATGCTCCTCCCTCTTGTTAAAATACATGTTCACCACAGCCATGCCCATCCTTTTCACAAAATCCACTACCATCTGACCTTCTGCATTCCTTTGCTTAACACCATACCTACCCATCACTTCCTCATCCCCTCTGTTCCCTTCACCAACACGCCCACTGAAATCTGCTCCAATCACCACTCTCTCACCCTTGGGTACAGTCATAACCACTTCATCCAACTCACTCCAAAATTTTTCTTTCTCATCCATCTCACACCCAACTTGTGGAGCATATGCACAAACAACAATCACCGTTACACCATCAGTTTCCAGCTTCATAAACATCACACTGTCCGACACACTTTTCACCTCCAAAACACTCTTAGCATACTGTTCCTTCAGGATAACTCCTATGCCATTTCTGATCCCATCCACACCATGATAAAACAATTTGAACCCACCTCCGATACACCTAGCCTTACTCCCCTTCCATCTGGTCTCTTGCATACACAATATGCCAACCTTCCTTCTCTCCATCATATCGGCTAGCTCTCTCCCTATACCAGTCATACTGCCAACATTCAAAGTTCCGACCCTCAATACCACAGTCCTAGCCTTTCTCCTCTCTTCCTGCCTTTGGCCATGCCTTCCCCCTCTTCTCCTTCTTCGGCCAACAGTAGCCCAATTTCCGCCAACACCCTGTTGGCTAACAGTACTGGTGGTGGTTGTTGTTAACCCAGACCTCGACCGATCCGGTATGTAAATATTTACTGCTGTGCGCATTAAATGACAATTTGGCATAAGTTTTACTGAAGGACCAGATGCTAAGAGTGTTTTGAGGCCTTCCTGACGCAACCCTCCCCATTTATCAGAGCTTGGGACCGGCACAAAGAAATGCACTGGCTTGTGCATCCCCAGTGGCTGGGTTCTTTTAAGCTAACATGAGCTAACATGATGCACTTCCTTATTAAATGAAAATAGTCCCATTTTCAAACCATCTCTGAGGGCTAATAATGACTGTACATGCCTTTTGACCACATAAAATTGCAAGTCATTGATGTTCTCAATACAGTAACATGAAAGCACTACTGAACCTTCAGTCTGAATTTATTCACCACCATAAGCAACAAGCTTTGTACACTTTGCCAAATCAAGCTTCTCACCAGCACATACTCTAGCAAATGTTTCTGCGGACATAACATTGCACTTTGAACCTGTGTCAACTTTGAGCTCTATGGGTCTCCCATTTATCACAACAGTACAAAATAGATCATTCTTGCCCATAAATCTACTGCACTGACTGTTTCATTAAGCACTGACACAGCATTAACATAAAAAGAAGGGTCACAGCTTTCTAATTTATCAACTTCTTTCTTTGAATGTTCTCTTTTAATAAAAGAATGCCCCTTGTTTGAAACTATTCCACTTATTGCATTTGTGGCAGTGCTGACCAAAAGCTAAACAGTTTTCTCTTTTGGGCTCATGATTTGCGCCACAATTACAAGAGTTGACTATGAAACTGAGTAGAGGCATACACTGAGTTTGCTGACTCACTCTTGTGCTTCACTGAGACTGTGTGCATTCTGAAATTTGCTAGAAAGGTACAGGGTTTCCCAGTGAGTGTTGCAAGGCTTACAGTTGCTGCCATGTGCTTGGACCTGTTTCTTTTAACTATGTGCTGCATACTATCAACATGAGCACTAGAAGATACTGGAAGCATGCATTTCTCATTTGTAAATATATTTGTATACTTTTCTGTGAGCTCATATATCTGACAAATCTCAGTGACCTTATACAAAGTTAAATCACGAAGCAAAATATTTCTCACAGCACCATCTTTAATACCACACACAAGTCTGTCTTTTATCAACTCATCCCTTAAGTCACCAAATCTGCACATTTTAGCTTTATTTCTAAAGTCAGTTATACATATTGCAAAAGTTTTCCCAGGCTTTTGATCACTTGTGTAAATAACTGCCTTTCCATTGTAATATTCGTTTGGGGATTACACATTTCTCTAAATGTAAGTTTTAACCACTTGGGGGGTCTTCCCTTGACTCTACCGGTGCTACTATATGACGATTTCCTCCTCTCCTGTAAATACAGCAGGTGAATACACAAATGAACGATCTATTTTAATGACTTCTGAACCAGCTAAATTAAGCAGAATAAATGTATCTGTAAGGTCATCTTTAATCAGAAAATGCATATGTACTCTTGTTCAAACACTCTCCAGTTTTCCGCAATATTATTATCAAAGACAAGTGGAGCTGGTCTATGAAATCCTTCAGCCATGCTAATAAAGTATGCCCAAATGGGTCTACTTGATATGGTCGACATTTCAAAATGTTGACATTCATATGGCCAAGACCATATGACTGACATTTGAAATGTGAACCGTACAAGTAAAACACAAAACCAAACTTACCTTAACCCTTCTAGCATGGGGGCTTCACCCCCCTTTACCCCCGTGGGGGGTTCCGCCCCCACACCCCTTGGAACTTAAATATACCATCTCCGAGATCGCACTACAGTGCAGAAGTGGAAATCTTTCCATTCCGCACTGTTGAGAGAGGGTTCCCCATGGTCGACATTTCAAATGTCGATCATATGGTCTCAGCCAAATGAATGTCGACATTTTGAAATGTTGACCATTAGAAGGGGGACCTGGCCAAACGCACTGAAAAAATGCCCCTTGTAATTATGTGCAAACGTACTTGTAATAACAGTCAAATGCAATATAAACTCTTCGAAATACTGTACTTTGCGAAATATGCTTTGAAATGGATGTATTTTGTACAATAACTGTACTGTAATACTGCACAAACATGCTAACTCTCTGTATACTTCGTATATCTTGAATAATTAATGGGGAAAAGTACATGCTATGAGCTACTTTGAAAAAAAGATGTTTTTTTTTCCTTATTTTATACAGATTTATTCGATTCAGACTATTTCAAACATTTTCCATAGTTACAGAATATTTTCTGACTATGCCGCAGTTTCGGACATTTCGTTTACTTAGAAATTCATTTAGTGTGTTCTGAGTGCTTCATTTTGTATTTTGTGAATAAGAAATCATATAAGTAAGCTTTGGTACCTGAAATTCGTTTCTGACCTGTTTTGTGACTTATACATGCAGTAGGGATGCTCCATTCCTCTATATTCCTCCACCTTTAACCAAGTGTCTTCTCAGTCTGGAATCTGGATTTCTGGGTTCCATTCTGATACCAGGTCACTAGTCTTGTTTCTCATTAAAGACAAACAGGCGGGGTAGTTCATTTATATGCTTTATTACAAAGAAACATCAGGATGGATAGCAGCAGTACAAAATATAAATGAACTGATTAACTGACAGACTACACAGACATGCATGCTTACATCTCAGCAGCTAACTACAAAATGTCAGTCAGGCTTGCATGTGGTTAGTATTTAAATACTTGTGCAAGCCCCTAGAAAGCTTCTTAAAGGTATACATACATACATACAAACATATTGATCGACAATTATCATTCCCTCACAAGACAAAAGTTTGTTAAGGTGACTGAAAACACTTCCTTTGCTGATGGTTAGGGTTGCCACCCCTCCTTTTTTTCTGGACTATATGGAAATCAAACTCATTCTCCGGTAGTCCAGAAAACACTGTACAAACTCAGGTATTCTGTTTCAGAAAAGGAAACAGACCATCGGAGTTTGTAAATCAGCTGATTTACTATGCTTTTTTACAGAAAAGCCCAGTAAATCACCCGAAAACAGGCAGCAGGAACGGAAAAAGAGGGCGTTCATCGTGTGATGTAATCGTGACATCACAAAATGGGCAGAATATGGGCGGGAAAGGGGTGGGGTGGGCAGGGTTATTGGTGATGTGAGGGGTATGGATTTACTCCAGTTTTAGCCACAGTGAAAAAAGTGGCAACCATACTGATGGTTGAATAAGAAAGCCTAACACTGGCAAATTCTAAAAATCAAGGAGAACTGGTCAGGAAGCAAAGAAGACAAAGTAATTTCCAAGTAGTGTGATAAGTCAATGTTAATAGCCAGAAATGCCCTCAAAATTCTTAGCCAGCATTAACACCGAAGGGAGGGCCTTGATCAGTCTACCTGGCAGAACCAAGCAGTCAACCGAATGTCACGGTATCTTGGGAAGTTACGTAGCTTCCATCACAGAGGTTATGTGACTAGTCCCTGTGAACCTTATGCAAAATACTTCCAATCATGGTAAGAATAAGAAGGGTCAGAAAAGGCATCCCTACTCCCCCTCAAGATCCTAAATATCAACAGAATGTTGGTCATGGTCATACAACTCTGACCCCCACAAAAAACCTCCACTCACTGCTTAAAATGACCAATCAACCTTCTCCAGGACCCTATGTTTGTATCTTCTTGACAGCAAGCTGAAAGGTGCAAACTCCAACGGCCCCTCATCAATGAGAGTTTCCTGTTTTGCTATAGCTCTACAAAAGGAACTGATTCAAGTTGGCATAACACATTCATTAAAATTTTATGTACATAACAAAGACCTGATTCGAGTTGGCATTACACATTCATTAAAATTTTATGTGCATAACATACCTCACTAAAATTTAAACAAGATCTATCCACTGGTTATTCCCTGTTCTAATGATCTGGTTAGACAATTAAACAACTCATTATATTCACAAAGTGCTACTACATTTAATTTAGGATGCTATAAAGATCAAAATATGACATTTTGCCACACATAAAGGCTGAACAAACAGAGAGAGAGATGGAGCAGATGAAATTCAATGCAAACAAATATGTATGAAGTACAGCACCTGGGCCAAGACAACACTGGTGGGGATTATTAGCCTGGGAGAGAAGAACTGACTGCAACAAAGCAGGAAAAGGATTTTGAGTTTGATCATACCACAAGTGGGACCACCACCACAGTCAGAGTGAAAGGGCTGTAACAATAGCAAACAGAATGTAAGGTGCATTCTCAGGGGGAGATATCAGAAGCAAAGTGGCAAGGTCCCCACTCTGCAAGACCTTGTCCACAACACACCTAGAGTACTGTGTGCAGTTCTGAATGCCATATAAGGAAAGGGATGTCAGGCTCTTGTTAGGAATCCATCTGAAGGGAAGACTGCAAAAAAGAGACCTCTTTCAGTCTTCAAGGAAATGAAAAGTAATGTAACATAATCTTTCTTTCCTTTTTGGGACCGTTACTGATATTTTAATGAAATGTTTTACGTACTATTAGCATTTTTTCACAAACACTCCAAGACATTAATAACAATGGATGAAACTCTCAACATTCAATAAAAGAGCTTGTGGCTTACACACAGACATTCTTCTGCTGTACAATTACAGTCTTACTAGAAAAAGTGATTTACTGCCACTTGATAACTGGGTGGGTGGGCTGCTCTACTGATTATGTTAAGCGACAACCTGGGCACAAAAGGAAGAAAATATTAAAATACATAGAAAACAACACTGCTACAAAAAACAAACCTTGAAGTAAGCAGGAGAAAGTTTAACATTTAAATAAAAAGTTTACAAGTGAGAAAAAACAATCACAAGAATCAGCTACTTCAGAATTATGCAGTTGCCCATTACCTTTTATAGATATGAAATAAATTAGTTATCTTCAGGTATTATGCAGCATATATTATATAAATAACAGAATCCTTCTGTCTTGCTACACAAGTTTGTATGTACATTAAATCACATCAGTTTTGATAAAGTATTTATTTACTAAAAAGGATTTTCAGGTGCAGAATATTAAGACATTTTAGGATTTCGCTAGTTAAATAATATTGAACTGAAACAGGTACATGCAGCATCCTTGTCAGGTTGTTCTTGACATTTGGCTTTGAAGGCAGGTAGTGTTTTCTGGTTTCTTATTTCACTTGGGAGGCGATTCCATGTTGCAGGTGCTATTTTAATGAATGATTTTCCCACAACGGCTGAAGAAAATCATGGTCTTACCAAGGTAATTACATCATACTTACCACTTCTTGGGGCATACAACTGTGACCTAGTGCAGCATTTTGAAATACGCCCGCAGAGTGATTCTTTCAATAGCAAGGTACGGAGATGTAGAGCAGAACTATGATGAGCAGGTAGCCTCTGAAAAGTTTTTTTTTTAAAGTTCTGCAATGATGCATGTATGAATCAGCAAGAAGTACAAAATGACATTTTATTTTTCAGCTACATGTAGCTTGTACGCATTGCTGCTATAATGAAGATAGAGAAGTGGCAAGTGGTATTTGAACTTATAAAACTGCACATTTCTGACTATGGCCTCTCATGCACCTGCTGATAAGAGGTGGGATATACCATAACAAAACTTTATCTGAGCAAACATTCTACGGACTACCTTATCTGCACTGGTGTGTAGGTCAGGAACAGGTCAACAGTGAAACTGAAGTATTTTTCTTCTGTTACTTTAGAAATTGTATTACAGTTATTTTCGAACAAGAGAAGAGGAAGTTTATATATTTTTGTCCTCAGGAAATACTACATTTACTGAGATTGCTAACTAAACTACAGTTGTTATAAGTCCCGTTAAAGAGTTTGGTGAGGAGTCAATACGCAGAATGCAATCTGTATACACTACTATATCAAAAGAGGGGTGAGATCATAGGTTAAATCTTTTATAAAACAGGAAAAGATATGGACCACAGCACGGAGCTATGCTGTACCTCTGTACTACCTGTACCCTTGTTTTAGCATATCTGTGAAAGTTTGATCTCTACATGGTTAGCATTTAAGGAATTAACTGTCACTATAGTAGAAAGCACTGCCAATTATACAATGAATGGTCATTAACATTCAAAAACGTGCACACTGACTGGTTAGCCCAATCAGCATGCCTGTTGTAAAATCGAGCATTTACCAATAGAAAAAAGTCCAGTGACCTGGACTTTCTTCTGTTAATATATGCTATGGCTTTCCAGTTTTTTTGAACCAAGAGGTTGAAGAGTACAAAATTTGAAACCTGGACAGTTTATCGCTATGAGAGAAACCGGGCATAAATACAATGAAAATCGGGTATGTTATGGAAAACTAAAGAAACGTACCTGATTTACCATGCATTTCTGCCCTGTCTCTCTCAATTATCTGGATTTCAAACTTTTTTTTTTAAAAAAAAAAAGAAGAAGCAATGGAGATCCTTCTTTCTTCGGTGCTTCCTTTCCAAAGCACTGATGTACTGTGTAAGTGCGGGAACGCAAGTCTCATACACATGTGTAGTACATCAAGAAAGAGCAGGATACCAAAAGAAGGGGGGAGAACACCATGGAGCTGTTGCACAAAAACATTATCCACATCCAGCCATGGGTTATTGCTATAATATCCCCTCAGTGTTGCCTCCTCTTACACTCAAGTCACTATCTTCTTTCATACAGCAGCTATGTGTCATATGTTACTACATTCTACTTGTTCTAAGACTGTGTAAAACAGTGAAAAGACTTTGGTAGTATGTTATATTTGTAACACTTTCATTTAGACTGGATAAGCTTCATGTATGCTGATCGTGTTTCCCTTTAACACATATGTATGTAATATGAGTTGTTGGTGTTCTGGTGTGTGTGTGTGTGTGTGTGTGTGTGTGTGTGTGTGTGTGTGTGTGTGTGTGTGTGTTACAGACATACTGGTTAAACCCATAAATGTTTTCTAAGTGATGGTGTTACATTGTGCATATCAGTGTAGTGCCATGTTCTGATTATTTGCTCAATAGCTGTATATTTACAGTGCATTATTGTGGTTCTCTATCAATATGCTTCCTACTAAAACTACTTTGAGCTTACATCCATACACTTTCTTACCATTACTTTACGCTTTTATTTCCTCTGTATTCTCTTCCTCTGACTTGTTGTGGTCCTTCCTCCATCTCTTCTTAGTATAATAACTAATCCCATCTGGAAAATCTCACACATCACCCCCCTACATAAAGGCGGAAACTCCATTGACATTTCAAACTATAGACCAATAGCTCTACTCTCTCCACTGGTAAAAATTATGGAAAAATGTATCCATAAGCAACTACTCACCCATCTTATCGAAAATAACCTACTGGCCAACTGTCAACATGGGTTTAGACCTAATCACAGTACCACCACAGCTCTACTTTCCTTCACAGACTGCATACATTTAAACCGTAATAATAATAATATTCTTTCCTCTTCTGTCTTCATTGATTTATCTAAGGCTTTTGACATGGTTAACCACCAGCTCCTTATATAAATATTCCAAATAAAACACAAGCAACCAAAATCAAAGAATCCAGCCACAGAGAAGCAATAATACGTCCTGCTTTAGTAACGGATACTGTAACAGTCCATAAAGCACATCAGACAACGTCCCGTTAACGTCCTTTATTGAAAATCAGTGCTACATATACACAAAACTATGGATCAAGCGTTTTCATCCACATAAAGGTGGACTTCTTCAGATTCTGAATATATATTCTGTATATGTAGCACTGATTTTCAATAAAGAACGTTAACGGGACGTTGTCTGATGTGCTTTATGGACTGTAACAGCATCCATTACTAAAGCAGGATGTATTATTGCTTCTCTGTGGCTGGATTCCTTATAGAAATACTTAAATCTCTTTCTATTGATACTCTAGCCTTAAAATGGTTTAAATCTTACTTAGACAATAGACAACAAGCAGTACTATGGGAAAACAAATCTATCTTCTCACCTCCCCATTTCCCTTGGTGTTCCCCAGGGCTCCATATTAGGCCCACTGCTATTTTCCATTTTTATTAATGACCTCCACCTAGCAATTCCTCATGCAACCTGCATTCAATATGCAGACGACTCCACCATTATTTGCTCAGCTAATACTCCTTCAGAGCTACAGTCCCTTACACAAAAAGCATTTAATACAGTTGAGTAATGGTTTTTAAGCCGATGCCTCCTACTTAACCCTAAAAAAACTAAACTGCTACTTTTTACTCCTACTCGCAGGTCAACCCCTCTTCACTTCACTCTTATATCCAAGAACGGGACTCTCATATCTCCTGACCCAACTACTAAACTTCTTGGAATAACCATAGATAATAACCTAAACTTCGATACTCATATTAACATCACTATAAAGACAGTAAATAAGAAACTGGGATCCCTTTATAGAATCAAACCCTTTCTTACTCCTTCAGCCAAAACCGCTATAGCTAGAACTCATTTAATCTCTACCCTACTCTATGCTTCACCCATATATACCAATCTCTCAAAAAACAACCTCAAGAGACTTGCTACCTCCTATCATAGTACTGCTAGATTTGCCACTGGTTCTCCTTTTAGAACACATCATTGCAACAACCTAAAACAATTAGGATGGCTAGAGTTCCAAAACCAGTTACTATTTCACCAGCTTGCTATTTTCCATAAGAGCCTGCACTACCCCACCTATACTCCTATACGGACTACTCTCATTACCCCCTACAACAATCTTAAGAACTTACGCTCTTCTAATAAGCTACTTATTACCACTAGCAGATCCAATAACTCAGCTGGAGATTCTTTGTTCTCTAACTCTGTAGGCAAACACTGGAACATGCTTCCCTCTGAACTCCTATCCCTGACCTCTATAACACTTTTTAACAGAAACAAACTATTTCTCAGTACTCATTGGTTATGCCCTTGTACTAAACCTGACTAACTGTCTTTCTTCGATTTCCTATGTGCTCTCTGCATCTAATATTATTATGTTCTAACTAATGACATCCTCTTGCTGTCTCCTATAAACCTTGTATTTCACTGTATCACATGGTACATTTATATAAATAAAAATATTTTTTATCCTATTTTTTTTTCTGTTCCTATAAGTAAACTACTGTTTTGTATTTTATTTTTGCTTTTCATATCTCCTCATCATGAGCTATGCACTCTTGTAATGACAACTGCATCGGACTTTTGGAAAGTTCCTGTGTTGCCCATTTCCTTTCTTGGATAAAGGGAGGCTTCCTTGTTCACCAGTGGCAGTGGGAAGCTTAGAGCAGCCTATCTATCCCTGGAGGAGTGTTCACAGCACAAGAATCTGGTAGTCTATTGGCCGTTTTGGGTCAATTTCTAGCTCTTTCAAGTCCCCCTGTATAAAACCCGCTTTGGCGCGGTTTTTGTGCTCGTTACTACTCAGCCAAGCTCCTTGTGGTCCTGCAGAGTGGTGCTAGCAGCAGAGAGGCTAAAAGAGCGACTGCTAACCTGAAAAAAGTGTTTTTTTTCCTGCTACTACCTGGGCGACTGTCCGATCTAGCTAAACTGCAAGTATTTCTGATTCTTGAACTGTTTAAAGCAGTTTTTGCACCTGCACTTTTAAAGTTTGTCCTGTTTGTTGCATTTACCTGTTGCGGCTACACACTCAAGTGCGCTAGCCTGTGTTACATATTTATTGCATTTTCCTGCTGTTTGTTGCAAAAAAAACAAAAAAATGATCCTTGTTTCCTGTCTTTCCTGACCTAGAGTAGTCCAAATACAGACTTTGCTGTATTCTGGACTTTTGGAAAGTTCCTGTGTTGCCCATTTCCTTTCTTGGATAAAGGGAGGCTTATTTGTTCACCAGTGGCAATGGGGAGCTTAGAGCAGCCTATCTATCCCTGGAGGAGTGTTCCCAGCACAAGAATCTGGTAGTCTATTGGCCGTTTTGGGCCAATTTCTAGCTCTTTCAAGTCCCCCTGTATAAAACCCGCTTTGGCGCGATTTTGCGCATAGCACAGCATCGGGCAGCTCCACTTAATTGGGTTTAAACCATTCTCAGCTCCACAAAGTCTGCTCTTCACTTTTTCCCTTAGAACTGATCTAGTTCTCATAATAAACACCCTATTCCTACTCTGAAGCCTGGCACTTGCTCACTAAAGCAATTATATAAGTCAGCACTAAAAAATTAAAAGCACTACACCCTCACAAACTCCCCTCGAGTACCTTGTTCCCCATTGGCCCTTTCAATTATAAAGGAATTCCCAATACTATTCTAGCTTGTCCAAAGGTCAGTTGTCAATCTCCTCTCTGGTCCAGCTGGTGAATTTGGGAATCTTGAGGCAATGTTACAACTGCCTCATGTACACAGACAACCCTCTCTTCCTCCCAACAAATTCCAACACATGTGAGAGATACAACCATATAGCCAAACTGGAGGCTAAGCTCTCTCAACTCAGTACTGGTGTAACCAGTCAGGAGGAGAAGGAAACCACACTCACTACAATTCCAGTCTCACATAGACCTACTATGAGAGCAAACCAAACACAAAACACACAAAAACATACTCGGAGGCCCTAAATAAAAATCTGCCTAAGCAGCAGAGACCTCCAAAGCAGACACCCAAGCAACCGCTACCCCAAAATAAAACACGTGCAACACATAGCTCACAAAGCCAGTGTGCCGAACAGTCACAGCCCTTAAGGCTAAACAACACACCTGATACACTTGTAATAGGTGACTATCGTCAGGCACACTGACGTCCCGCTCACCAGGCTGAACAAGGAGAAGGTCACGGTGAGCTGCCTGTCGGGCGCTAGGATCTGCCACATAACACAAGCACTCAGGTCACTCCAAGGCAAGTACAAATATGACTCAGTCATTGTCCATGCTGGTGTGAATGACCTGAGACGTACCTCCCTGGACTATATGAAAAGAGACATAGAGGAGCTCTCTGAGCATGTAGCCCAGGCCAGTATGACCCTGACCTTGAGTAGCATCTTACCCTCACCAAGAATGATGCCACAATATGAAGACAAGATGATCAATTTCAGCAATTGGCTTAAGTATTGGTGTCATTCAAAGGGGATCCAATGCCTGTCAGCCTGGGATGACATGCTCGACAAGCCATGATGCTTCGCTAGGGACGACTTGCACCTGTCACCCCTGGGCTTTCGGATATTGGCAAAGGCTCTTGCCACCCCCATAGTGCCTTCTTTAGGCAAGGCTCAAAAGACAAACCCACCTCCATAGGTATCACAAGGGATAAGAAACTAAGAGTAATGCTACTCAATGCCAGAAGTCTAAACCGCAAGATGCACGCACTCAAAAACTCTCCTTAGCATGGAGAACATTGATATCTGTGCAGTAACAGAAACTTGGTTCAAGGATCCCGAGAGCACCCCAGCACTACCAGGTTAAACCTCATACCATGCTTTTCGGCCCCAAAACTTGGACCGAACCACAAAAGGAGGGGTAGTATCAATATTCGTCAAAGATACCCACACCTCCAGGTTGGTGGCACAGCACGAAGCATCAGAGACTATCCATGTGCAACTAACAGTGGGTAAAACTGCCTTCCAGTATATAGCCTACTACAGACCCCCCCCCCCAAAACCCAGGAGCCCCACTCGGCCTTCCTGAGAACACTGGAAAATATGAAGGTCTCTCCAAACACCATTATATTGGGCGACTTCAACTACCCAAACATAGACTGGGAGCATTACTCCAGCTCCAATACCCTAGCCCAAAGGTTCCTAGAATTTATAAACTCAAATGGTATGGAACAAATTGTTACCACTCCCACAAGAGGGGAAAACATACTGGACCTGATCATCACCAACATGGGGCTCTATGCTCCAGACCAGAAGTGTATCCCTCACTGGTAAGATCAGACCATAAACTAATCTCATTGGATATTCACATCCCGACCCCACCCCCTGCCCAGAAAACCACAGTGAAAAACTTCTCTAAAGCAAATTTCACACTCCTCAAAACCGAGGTGGAATCCTTCAAAGCCCCCGGGCCTGTGGGAAATACGTCCCAGACCGCAGAATCCTTTATAAACGCATTCTATGAACACCTTCAGGAATGCATGGATCATGCAATCCCAAATAAAACCAAGACCCAATCCTCCAAAGGCAGGCGTCCTGTCTGGTGGACCCCAGCCATAAACAAACTATACAATAGAAGGAGGAAGCTACTGCATGACAGAGCAAAATCCCAAAAAGGGAAGGCATCTCTGATCAGTATTAGCAAAAAACTACAGGCACTCATAAAATCGTCTAAGGCCACAGCTTCGACAGAAAAATTGCACAGGACACTAAGGATAATCGCAAGGCTTTCTTTAGTTATGTTAGGAACCTGGGTGGGAATTCCCAGATATGCTCAGAATTAGTCCAAAATGACAAAAAATATATCGAACCCACACACATTGCCAACATCCTAGCTGACAGGTTCAGCGCAAACCCCCCCCCCACCAAAAGGGCAAATATCTACCCCAGCAGAGTGCTGCCCCCCTGACATCTCGGATGTTCAGGTAAGAGCCGCCCTCTCCAAAGCAAAAAACACAGCATCAATGGGACCAGACGGTGTCCCGGGCTGCGACCTACATGAACTCCAAGTAGAGCTAAACCCAAACATAAAACTACTGTTCAATCTCAGCCTTACTACAGGATATGTACCCAAAGAGTGGCGTACAGCAACAGTGGTCCCTCTCCACAAAGGTGGTGCCTCAACGAATCCTGGAAACTATCGCCCCATAAGCCTGACTAGCTTGGTCTGCAAAGCTATAGAAAGGATCATCATGGACCTCATAAATAAAGATATTGGGGACCTACAGACACTGGATCCTACCCAGTTCGGCTTTGTTAAGGGCAGATCCTGCCTCTTAAACCTGGTTGATTTCTTTGAAACAGTCACCAAGGCCATTGTGAGGGAAGGTGGTCCACACAGCCTACCTGGACCTCGCAAAAGCCTTCGATATAATACCCCACTCGGGCATTATAGATAAGCTCACCAGCTTAAATATAAACCCCTATGTCACTAGATGGGTTGCAAACTGGCTCAAGGACAGAACCCACATGGTTAGAATTGCTGGAGCCATGTCAGACTCCAAACCAGTTACAAGTGGCATCCTACAAGGCTCAGTCCTGGGACCTCTCTTGTAAGGTATATATTTCTCGGAGGTACAGGCCAACACGGAAGGACTGTGACTGACCAAGTTCGCAGATGACTGCAAACTAGGCACCATAATCAACTCTCCAGCCGACACAAGCATCCTACAAAAGGGCCTCATAGAAACAGACAACTGCTGCCAGAGCCATGGCCTCAAGCTAAATGCCAAAAAGTGTATAGTCATCCCCTTTGGCAAAAACAAAGTGCCCACAAATTACCACATAGGTGGCAATCCATTAAGTACGGAAGAAGTAATTAGGGACCTGGGGACCCAAGTTGATAGCAATCTCTCATTTCAAAACGACGTGGCCAAAGTGGTTAGAAAAACATTTTATATAGCCCACATAATCATGACGGGATTCACATCTAGATCAGGGGAGGTCATCGTGCCTCTTTACTCATCCCTCATCAGGCCCATAATTGAGTACAATGCCTCTTTTGGGATGTACCTTACCAGACACCTGCAGCAACTGGAAAGACCCCAAAAGTACCTCACCAAGAGGATCAAAGGGCTCAAACAGATGCCATATGCTGCCCGGTTAAAGAAACTCCAGCTCTACTCAGTGGCATACCGCCTGCTCAGAGGCAATCTGTGCCTGACGTATAAAGCCATGTCCAACCCGGAATTAATGGACATGCTGCACCCCAGAAAATCCAAATCCCATCGAGCTATGCGCTCGTGAGACTTGAACCTCAGCACTGAAATAAATAGGACATGCTGGAGGGACAGATTCATAACCCAAAGGCTCCCTTCACTCTGGAATAAAATCCCAGTCGAGGTTAGGCAGAGTCCCTCATTGACTCTCTTCAAGAGGAATCTTGATGAGTGGATGGGAGATCGTAGGTTTACCCCGGGTATCACTTCTGTGTCACTGTTAGACAGAGGCACAGTATACTAACCTCGAAAAAGGGCAAAGCAAAATTAATTTAAAATGGGTGGCGAAAGCCAAACACACTCTGGCTAGGCTTATAAATGCCCTAGGACAGTTAGCCTAGTATGAACCTATGAACCTAAGCCTATACGGCTGTAACTGTTCAGAACTTTTCAACTACTTTATACTTCTCGGAATTGTGACAACTTTTTATTATACATATTGTGTTTGTGTTGGAGCTTTTCTCCCCGGGCCTCTACTGAAAATGGACTTGTATTCCAGTTAGAATAGGCCGGTCAACAAATGTAAAATAAATAAATAAATAAATACTAGCTTTATTTTCTCAATTTAATTTTACAGCTTAGTAGAGTTTTGTTTTCTTTCTTTCATTTCAGAGCCTATAGTCATTACAGTTGACCTCAATGTTGCAGGAACTCTATTAGAAGGTCCTACGCCTTCAAGTTTTACTGAGAATTTTGTCAGTGTTTAATATAAGCATATTTATCATTTAGAACCTTGCTGCATATTACCTTTAAATCAGTTAAACACCTGCCTACTCTGTGACTGAAGGTCTCTGTGAAACAGTCCATGCACTCTAAGGACTTTAACTAAGATGACCAGTGTCCCGTTTGCCTGACCAGTAGACTATACTGCATATGCCAGTTATTTAGACTCAAGAGGTGACAGAACCTGTTTTACTTGCAACTCTTTATTTATTATCTTGTTCTGGCTATAAACTGATTGCTCTCAGCTAAAGTGATCTGAAGGTGGAAAGGAAAGCCACTCTGCTTCACTTCATTCGTCTGCCCTATACCCCATTCCCACCACCCTCTTTCTCTACTATTATACTTCCTACATACACATTTCACTTGTGACTCTTATTCCAAAACCCTCCTTAAATGACCTAACTACTTCTATACATAGACTTCTGTTTCTTGCTTCTTCCTTCCCTATCACTACTTAATTTTAACTATATCCATTTATAATCACAACCATGCCTAATAATACCCATCTATTCCATACTGTATATTTTTCTCTTCCCAAATAAACCCACAACTCTTACATTATTATACTCTAGTTTTAATACCCCTCTATTCCTTACATTCCAGAGAAAATAACAGGAAAACCTACCTATCTTCTTTTA
Source organism: Protopterus annectens (assembly GCF_019279795.1). Classification (NCBI taxonomy): domain Eukaryota; kingdom Metazoa; phylum Chordata; order Ceratodontiformes; family Protopteridae; genus Protopterus; species Protopterus annectens. The sequence goes on along the minus strand of NC_056741.1, from coordinate 1,642,113,145 downwards.
CAGAAAATACTTCTTTCCTTACCTATCCTCTTCCAGCTTTCAGAATCCACCATCACTGAATCTCCTACTATCCTGCAACTATTCTCTTTTTTCATTGTTACTTTCCCACCACCTGACATCTATTAAATACAGATTCCTGTACCTAATTCTCCTACGCTTCAGTTTTTCTCTGTTCTTCTCCTCCTACTGTGCCATCTTTCATCCTACAATGACTCAACATCTTGCAACATCTCCCCAACTATGTCCCAACCGCCTATCCATACTTCCTCTTCTCACTCTCCACACATTGCACCGTACCTATTTAATATTGCTCCTCACCTTTATTTAAAATGCATGCTGATTAATTGCACTTCAACTTAAACCAAAAAAAAAAAAATCAAGTATGCATAATCCTTCTAGGAGGAGATATACACCCTAATCCCAGCCCCACCTATCACAATGAATTTAAGGATAATTCTCTCCCACACACTTCTGTAACCCAACAACAGCCAATCCGAAATCCTGGTGATCTAATTTTTGCTGCAATAAATGTTAGAAGTAGAAGAAATAAAATTGCTGAACTAATTGCCAGGATTACCCAACATAAGGCTGATGTTCTCACTGTAAATGAAACTTGGTTTAAATCCGGTATAAACGACTCTGAAGTTATTACAGGCAGGAAGTATATCATCTATAACGACAAGAGGAAAGGTGGTGGTATTGCTTTAATATTTCTCAGTAACTACCACATTTCCCCTTAAAGCAAATCAACACCGAAATTCAGTTCAGCAGAGTTTCTTATAGCTTTCCTCAAAATAAAACAATTACAAACAAATATGTATTCCTGTCCTTTATATCCATCCTGGGGACAGTACAGCTACACTGGAAGATATCCTACATTGGATAGCAATAACATTTCCAGAAGAAAAAATATTACTATGTGATGTGAATGTCAAACTGGTTGGAAAGAAACTAACTCCCCTACATCTAGTATGAATTTATATGGTTTCACACAACTAATTAATACTCCACACATTATAGCAAGACATCAAAAGTTCATAGGTAGGTACTAGACTATTGGCTCAAGGGACCAAGTAATCCTAGCCAACAAGGTTCCCTGGCTTATGCCACCTAGGAAAGTTAATTTCCTGTGCCTCTGTCGAACAGAGCCACAGAAGTGATCCCTGGGATGTATTTCCCATTTCCCATCCACTCAAGATTTTTCTTGAAGAATGCTAATGAGGAATTTTGCTTGACATAGATGGGTGGTTTGTTTCAGAGTATGGGAAGTCTCTGGGACAGGAATCTATCCCTCCAGTATGTCCCGTTTATTGTGGTGACAAGCTTAAGTTCCTATAGAGCTTGTAGCTCGGAGAGAATGAGATTTCTTAAGGTGTAGCATGTCCAACAGCTCCGGGTTTAACATAGCTTTATATGTTAGGCAGAGATCTCTTCGGAGTAGGCGATATGCTACAGAATAAAGCTTGAGTTTTTTGAGATGGTCAGTGTAGGGCATCTGTTTGAGGCCAGTAATCCTCTTTGTGAGGTACTTCTGTGGCCTTTCCAGCTGCTGCAGATGACTTGTGAGGTACATTCCAAAAGGGGCACTGTACTCTATAATGGGTCTAATGAGTGCCGAGTAGAGGGAAACAATAACCTCTTTTTTCCTGGATGAGAACCCTTTTGTGATGAGGTGTGCCACACAGAAGGATTTCCTGACTACTATGGTGATGTGATTATCAAGAGAGACTGCTGTCCACCTGGGTCCCAAGGTCCCTTATCACACATTCGGTGTTAAGTAGACTGCCGTTTATGTGGTAGTTCATGGGTACAGAGTTTTTACCAAAGGGGATGACAGTGCACTTTTTGGCACTGAGCTTGAGGCCATGCCCCTGACACCAGGCATCTGTCTCAGTGAGGCCCTTCTGTAGGATGTCCACATCATTTGGGGACTCGACTATGGCTCCTAGTTTGCAGTCATCTGCGAACTTCGTTAGCCAGAGGCCTTCTGTGTTCGCCTGTACTTCAGAGAAGTAGATACCAAACAGGAGAGGTCCCAGGACTGAACCCTGTGGTACTCCACTTGTCACTGGTTTGAAGACAGATTTGGAGTCTGTAACTTTACAGTGTGGGTTCTGTTAGTGAGCCAGTTGGCAACCCATCTTGTGACGTAGGGATTTATGCCTAGTTTACTAAGCTTAGCTATAATTCCAGAATGGGGGATGGTGCTTGAAAGCCTCGGCGAGGTCAAGATAGGCTGTGTGAACCACCTTACTCTCGTCTACGGCCTTGGTGACTGCCTCAAAGAAGTCGATCAGGTTCAGAAGGCATGATCTGCCTTTCACAAACCCAAACTGGGTGGGATCCAGAGTATTCTCTACTAGACTGGATCCTAGTATCAGGCCCTAGTAAATATCCCACCACAGGTATGTCAGACCGTCTCAGTTATCATCTCCTAGTCTATATGACTAGACAACTCACACATCCAGTTAAACAACATGTTTATAAAACAACATGTAATATTTCCAAGTTTAAGACAGAAATGTTCATTACTACACTATCCTCTTAACTGGAACTTCCTAAAAATCCTCCCCTTAGACTATGATGTAACTGAATTCAGTACAACTTTTCTAAATAACCTAACTAGCCTTGCAGCTCCTAGAAGGAAAAGACTGAAAACAAATTATGCAATTTGGCTGTCCAAAAAGAGTAGAATGCTAATTGAGGATAAAGAAAAAATGTGGAAGGAATGGCAAAAATATAAAACGCCTCAATATCTTGAGAAATTCAGAATGCTTCACATTCATAGTAAAAAGCAAACAAGTGAAGACAAAAAACTATACTATAGTAACTTTCAGAAAAATACTAAACACAACCCTAAAATATTTTGGACATCCATCAAAGAAATCTTACATCCCAGTCAAAAATTCAACCCAAACCCCTCTCCAATAACTCACCTCTCAAAACTGCAATACAGATCAACTCTTATTTCATAAACAGTATAGCATCTCTAACCAAGGAATCCTCAACAACTAATCTCAACCCTGGCCAACAGCCACATATCACCATATTCACTTTCACCTTCAAACATGTGCCCACATCCTATATAAAACTACTCAAACAAACTTCAACTGTGCTCTTCTCAACTGATGAACTTCCAAGCAAGTACATACAAATAGTAGCCAATAGCATTGCCTAACCTTTCTCAGTCTTTACAAAAAGGTCAACCCAGGAATACCACGAATGCTCCCTCTTTCTGGAAAAAGTCACACATTATTCTATGCACAAAGGATGAAATTCAACACACATTAATAACTTTAGACCTATAGAAATTTTTATCTCCTCTCGCCAAAATACTTGAAAAATGCATTCAAGACCAATTGCTAGACTATCTCCTGCAGGAAGGACTTCTATCCCCTACATAACATGGTTTCCGTCCTTCGCACAGTACTAGTACTGCCCTTCTAACCTATATAGATACTGTCAATAAAGCTACAGATAATGGCAAACTAGTTTCTTCCTTATTTCTAGACTTGTCTAAAGCCTTTGACACAGTTAGTCACAGAAAACTTCTACTTCAAAATGTCCTCACTAGGTCTTTTATTACCCACCCTTCTGCAGTTCAATAGCTACTTGTCCAATTGGTATCAGTCAGTAAAATGGCACTCCATGCTCTCTCCTTACCTCCCAGTCACCACTGGTATACCACAAGACTATCCTTGGCCCTCTCCTTTAACATTTTCACCTACAGCCTTTATACTTTATACACAAGAGGCCACCTTAATACAAAACACAGATGATTCCACTCTCATTTGCACATCTGACAACATGTTACACATCTAAAAATTACTCAGGAAACTTCAACAACCACTGAAACATGGCTTTGTAACTTACAACTCATGCTCAACCCAAAAAAGACCAAAACTACTACTTTTTCCCCCCAAATCCCTCTCTCATGAAAAAATAAAATTTAAAGTGCTTTCTCTTAATAATACGACCATTGAAGTCACTTCTCATCTCAAACTATTAGGGGTTAGACCTGCATATAAAAATTGCATTAACAAAACTCAAAGTTAGGGATGCTTTATAGCCAAAAACTCTTACAGATGCAACTAAAACTACACTTTCCACTACTTATCTCCTCCCCACTGTTCTTTATGGCGCTCCCATCCTTACTAACCTCCAGACTTCACAAAAATTAAAACCTGAACAATGCTATAACAAAGCTGCTAAATTTACAGCACATACCCCTCTCAGAACCACCACTGTATAGCACTGAAATGCATTAATTGGTTAGAAATGCCACATCAACTAATATATACACAACGTCTTACCACCTATAAACATCCAGTACCCATCTGCCTGTCCAGCACTAAAAACACTCTACTCAGCTATGTTCCCAGACAGTCACTGTGATCCAGTGATCAAAAACTCCTGTCCATCTACAAACCTAACAAATTTACTGGGCATTGTCTGTACTTGTACAAGGTTGCTAAGGCCTGGAACTCCTCACCTGTATCCATCAGGTCTACACCCTCCCTCCCATACTTTCAAAACCACTCAAAGACTTTCTAGCTAAAATCTGGCTCTGTTGTGAGGTTATCAACCTGACTGTCCAGGTCTCTCACCACAGGTTGTCTGCTTAGGGGGTTGCCATTCATGTGGTAATCGGTAGGGGTCGTGCTTTTGCTAAATGTATTTATTTATTTATTTATTTGCAGTTTGTTTTCCAGGATAATCCATTGGGCTACAAGGAGCCCATTTTCAAAGGAGCCCTGGAGAAAAAAGCTCCAGAGAAATACAAATACATAGTACAGAAAGAGCACAAATCCATGAATGGTATGATGATACATTGTTTTGCATTTAGCGTGAGGCCATGACTTTGGCACCAGTCTTTAGTTGCTGCGAGACCCTCTTGCAGCATGTTAACAACATTTGGGGAGTCAATGATAGCACCCAACTTACAGTCGTCTGCAAACTTGGTCAGCCACAGTTCTTTTGTCTTTGCCTGGACCTCTGAGAAATAGATGCCAAACAGTAGGGGTCCCAGGACAATTCCCTAGGGAACTCCACTAGTGACAGGTCTGCTATTGAAGTGGAGGTGCCTAGTTTGACTTTGAGGGTCCTGTCAGTGAGCCAGTTGGCCACCCACCTGATGATATACAGATTTAAGGCAAGTTGTGTTAGCTTTTCGATGATGCCCGAGTGGGGCAGTGTGTCAAAGGCCTTGGCCAAGTCAAGGGGGAGTGTGTCAAAGGCCTTGGCCAAGTCAAGGTAAGTGGTATGCAGCAACTTTGCCTCATCCAGCACCTTGATGATGGTCTCAAAGAAGTCAACCAGGTTCAACAGGCAAGATCTGCCCTTGACAAATACGAATTGGGTGGGGTCAAGTGCTTGGAGATTGCCTATGTCCTTGTTTGTGAGATCCATAATAATACGCTCCATGGTTTTACAGTTCAGACTTGTCAAGCTAATGGGGCGATAGTTTCCAGGGTTAGTAGTGGCACCACCTTTGTGCAAGGGGATGACAATGGCAGTTCTCCACTCTGCTGGAATGAACTGCCTGTACTTGGGCTGTGGTTGAACAGAGTGCTCAATGGCGAAGGCAGTTCTTATTGGAGATGGTGTAGAAAACATCCTGGAATACTATCAGGTCCCCTGGAAGCTGTGTTCTTTGCCTTTGAATGGGCCTGCAACATTTGATCTACAGAGATGTGAGGTGCAGGACACATACTGGAGATGCTGAAAGGGCCTTTGTGGGGGACAGGGGACTGAAGTTTGCACTGAATCTATCTGCTAGCAGGTTGGTTAAGTCAACCTGATCAGTGTAAGTAATACTGTTATGTAGTAGTTTGGAACAAACATGGGCTTTGCCACGGAGGTTCCTGACGTAACTGCAGAAGACTTTATGGTTTCCCTTTGTTTTGGAGACTAGTTTCTATTCATAATTGGCCTTGAAGGTTTTCACTAGTGATCTAATTTGCTTGTTGAGGCTAAGGAGGGAGTTTTAACAATGTGGAATTTGTTGCTTTTTACCCTTGGACAACTGTTTCTTCTTTTTGTTGTAAAGCCTGTTGATAGAGGATGCCCACCAAACAGGTTTGTGTTTCCTTGAGGAGCAGGTTTTAGTTCTATTGGGTATGGCCGAGTCCATTCAGTTGTACAGGTGCTTGTGTACTGCATTGTGGCACTATTCAGCACAGTTGTCTGCATCCTCTGAGGGGGGTGGTGGTGTGAAGCCACAGATACCCCCCTTTAGGAGGTTGTAGTCTGCTTTTGAGAAGTTTTTTAACTCGGCTATGGCTGGGGGGAGGGGGTTGGGTGGGACAGAAACTTTGAATGAGACAGTCCGATGATCTGATCTCACCAAGGAAGAACATACTATGGGAGTGGTGCAGCAGTCGCCCATGTTGGTGAGAACCAAGTCCAGAATGTTATATCCCCTTGTGGGGATAAGACGAGTTAGAACTGATGAAGTCAAGGAATCGTTGATAGAGAGCATTAGTGCAAGAATAGTTCACCCAGTCTATGGTGGGGTAGTTGAAGTCACCAAGGATCAGGGTATTAGGGGTACCTTGATGGAGTCAAGCAGATCCAGGTAAGAGGAGTGGGTGTCCCGAGTCATGGAAGGGGTTTATAGCTGGCTATCACTTAAATGGGTGTCTTGCAAACTGTCAGTTGCACCTGGAGTAGTTCCAGCACGTCATGCTGGCAAACCAGTCTGGAGGTGTGCCTGTCCACCACCCTTGGTCTTCCCGACCCCATTTTGGGGTCAGAATGTGTGGAATGAGGTATAGCCTGGTAAGGCAGGGGTGCTCTCTGCAGCCCTGAACCAAGTTTGTGTGACCGCACAGACATTGGCATCTTCAATTGCAAGGAGAACCTCCAGTGAGTCGATTTTCAGGTTAAGGCTCCTAGCGTTAAGCAGCATGAACTTCAATTTGCTTTTTGACAGATCATTTACGTTGGAAGGTTTGTCTTTGTAACACTGCCTAAGAAAGGCACAATGGGGGAGGCAAGAACCTTGGCCAGGATCCGGAAACCCAGTGGTGACAGGTGAAGGCCATCTCTGGCAAAGCAGCAAGGCCTGCTGACCATGTCATCCCAGGCAGCCAGATACTGGATCCCCTTGGAATGACACCAGAATTGTTCAAGTCAATTATTTTTTGTTGATATTGTGGTATCATTCTTGGTGAAGGAAAGATGTTGCTTAGGGCTAGGGTCATGCTTGCCTGAACACATACTCAGAGTTCAATCATGTCTCTCTTTATATAGTCCAGGAAGGTACGTCTCAAGTCATTCACACCAACATGGACAATACAATCATACTTGTACTTGTTATGGAGAGACTTAAGTGCGTGATGTGGTGGATTCTGGCACTAGACAACTGACTGTGACTTTCTCCTTGTCGAGCCTGGTGAGGGGGACATCGTTGTATCTCACAACTGAGTCACCAGTGACTAGTATGTTTGGTTTATTATGTCTTGTGGGCTATGATGATTTATTATTTGGCCTTTGTTTTGTTTGTGAAACATTGGTGTGTTGTCTGCTGTATGTGATGTGTTTGGTGTTGTGTGTGGAATGTCTGAGTGTGTTCTGGAGGTATTTGCTGTTTAGGTAAGTTTTTAGTGAGGACCTTTACATAGGTGTGTGTGTGTTGTGCTTGGCTATGTGATGTGAGCGGTGTGGTGTTTGTGCTGGCAATCTACTCTTTGTCAGGAGTACTGACTGTGGTGCGAGAGAGCATGGAGTCCAGGTTACTGATGTACATGCATTTCTCGCAGGTGGAAGAATTATGTGCTAGAATAAGAGCATTGTCAGTAAATATGAGGCAGTTGCTACACTGTCTCAGTATGCCCATGTCGACCAGGCTGGTAGGAGAAACTGATGGGAAATGTACGGATATAAAAGTGTTCCAAATGCTTGGGTGGACTTATGGAGACAGCGTTTTGATAAGAGTTTGTCCATAAGAGTGTAGACCACAAGAACCTTCTTAAATGTAAAGTAACTGGCCTGAAGCACAAGTGCTAAAACCAAAGCTAAGATGCGTAAAATAATAGATATATTTAATTAGGCTACTAACAAGCAGTAAGAAATTAATAAATATAGCAGAATAAAAGCATGTGAACACTTAAGAGCACACAGCAAAAATAATGTAATAAAGTATGAGGAACACAATTTTTTTATATAAAGTGGAGAGAGTGGAAACAGAAGATAGTTCCAAATTAGAGAACTAAAGGGGTTGGCCTTCCCAAATGCTCTCTCTCTCTCTACACTGAGTTGATGAGATAGAACAGGGAGGAGTGCCCAAAGTCAAAGAAGCAAGGGGGTAGTCCTTCCCAAATTATCTCACTGCACGAGTGTGATCAAATGAGATTGGCCTGGGAGGAGTGACCAAATCAGATTTACAGCAGGGGTGGCAATTCCAAAGACAGCAAGTTTAAGACTAAAACACTAGGGAGGGGAGTGGGAAAAACAAACCGTGCTGACAACAAAGGACAGAAACAATAATGCAAATATATAAATACAGTACTGTGCAAACTGAGCTGCAAAAAAAAAAAGTGTACTTATCAGTTTTGGTATATCAGATGGTATCAGAATCCAACACAATCAGGAATTTTAGCTCTGCTATATCAACTCTGTACAAATTCATAGAAATGAAGTCTGTACTAAAAGTGCAACACAGAAACTTCACGTCAGACAATGGCTAAAACCTAAGATAGTCTGGATCAACAACCCCCACCTGAAACTAGGTACACACCAACCCTGAGAAACAAACAGTGCAGACAACAAAGGACAGAAACAATAAAGCAAATATATAAATACAGTACAGTGCAAACTGAGTTGAAAAAAAAAAGCGTACTTATCAGTTTTGGTATATCAGATGTAACAGAATCCAACACAGCCAGGAATTTTAGCTCTGCTATATCAGCTCTGCACAAATTTTGAAAGCCACACATTTGGGAATTTAATACTTGCAATATGATCATTAACAGGTCTGAGAATTAAAAGAGAAAAAATGTTCTACATGCTGCCTTTATAAAGCAAAAGTTAATATGCTGTAAAAATGTACCTGTTCCATACATAACATTAATGAAACCAAACAGAATATGAGGCAAATTGAATACACACCAGGATAAACTATATCCCTAAATGTGATCAAGTACCTATTGATACCTTACACTGCCTAACTCTCCCTTCTTCACTCACTTCCTTACCTCTATCAATTTCTCTCCCCTGGCTTTCTCTCTAAAATATACCATAAGCCTACTTTTCTCTTACTTCATATTGCAATTCCTGCTTGTACTGTGCTAACTTACCTTTAATTTCTCTATAAATTGATTAAAATCTATGTAAATATTAAACCATTGTCCTACGACTTGTATCTATTCTTAATCAATCTTTTTACATTAAGTCTAATGAAAATGGGCTCCTGCCCAGTCAGACTTTCCCGGTAATCAAATGTCAATAAATAAATAAATAACTCAATTAGAAACTTCAGGCAAAGCAGCAGAAATGCCTCTATGGCAAAACACTATCCTAATGTGCTTCACTTGTAATTTAGTTTTGGTTACACAGTAGCAGAACAGCTACATAAAACATTCCTGTACAGGTGGTCACTTTACAACTCTTTGGAAAGAAGGAAATTAAATTCTTTAGGACACCTGAATACTTGAATTTGCTGGATTTTAAAAAGACATGCTTTCTGTAAGTAATCTAATGAAATCATGCACTCCTAACCTACTGATTGTTCCGCCAATATAAATGCCTACCTGTATTTCTATGTCCTGCAGTACTTCACCTTTCAAGAAGATGTTCTTAATACATGTATTAGGTGATGTTACCCAACTTTGCTGTTTAGTGAATGCCATTTAAATAGCTCAATTACATTTGTGTAGCCCGACTACCCTGCTATAAACCCTTTCTGCTTTAGGTTCTGTTCTCTTACCATTTTCCAAATATTCTAAGAATCCTGTTCTATGGCAATAACTACAAAAGTTTTCCTACAAACCAGGTAATATGTGACAGTTTTCAGCATTTGTTTCGAATCCACTCTTGCTAAGATGTACACAGTTACCATCATGTAGTTACCAGAAGCCTTACTCGCCTCCCAAAACTTACTAACAAGTGTGTTAACAGAATAACCATTTTGCCTATCAGTTTTCTAACAATTTTAGAATTTTTTCTACCTAGGTAGACTGCCTTGCAAAATTTTTGTCTGTAGAATTCTTACAGGGTCCAAGTTTCTTTGTGAATGAACTGGGTTCCCCCATTCTAGCTCTAAAGGCTGTTTCTGGTCAATATCACACCTCTTTCTTCACAAGATAAACAATCTGGCCATTTTACCAAGTTATAAAAAGGCTCTCGGAAGTCACTCAGTCAGGATTTATTGTCCACAAACAACAAAAAACAAATAGACGATAATGGTTGAAAAAAACATTATCGTCCATTTGTTTTTTGTTGTTTGTGGACAATAAATCCTGACTGAGTGACTTCCGAGAGCCTTTTTATGATTTACAAGTTTATACAGTTACGTTTTCTTCATTTTACCAAGTTGCCAACTGTTGACTTTGAACACCTGACTTGCTATATTAGTAAATGAAACAACAGTCTCTGAAATACAAGTAATTTATATTTATCTTTTGTTGACTTAAGTTAGTCCCACTGGGCTAGTAACATTTTTTCAGGGGAGACCCAATGTAGTATTCCACTCCTACAGGAAATTTGGCTGTGGCATCAAGGAACTGCTTCCCAGGCTTTTCATCCACCTGAGCTACCAATAACTCGGGCAGATTTGGGGCCTCATTTTAACATCTCATCCAAACTCAAGAGTGCAACACCTCCCTTATGCTAAACTGCAGCATCAGTGCTGGAAATTAATACATGCATCTGGGGTGGGAAGAGAGCTCAAAGCCTTATAATCTTCCAGCACAAAAGGAAAGTGTGCTACCTGTTGCACCACTGACAAAGAGGCATGAATGGTATGGAAATAAAATCCTAATGTAAACAAATGCAAGAAAATACACTAGCACTGTGACACTTTTCAGTTTATTTACTTGACTAAGTTATAAGATGGCACTGGCAGATGAGATCCAATCTACTTACCTGTATATTGTGTGTGAGTGAGTCATGGGCATACACACACATAACACATCACACCCACTATTCGCACGTGAACAGCTGACAATATCTGTCAGCGGTCACAACAGCCATTTCCACTATCATATAAAATATCTTCTGAACAATAATTTTGTGCAAAGGATACACGTAAGAATATTCAAAAGGTCACATATTACATCAGACTATAAGGACCCCCCCCCCAAAAAAAAATATAGAAAAAAAATTGCTCACGATCAAAAGTGCACCTGCCCACTTACAGCAAACACGAAAAAAAGCACATGCAATCGGTAGCATACTGTACAGTACACTAAAGTGTACTTATTTATTCAAAAAAGGCCTGCATTTGCTTGAGACTCACCAATCTGCCCAATGAATTCGATTTTGATGCCCTGGTGCTCCAGCCGTTTACCGGTATTTTTGAGAGTCACATTCACTTTCCCAGAAACAGTTTCGCCATCATAAAACAAGAAATATTTATCCTTTTTCCCATCCTCGGTCTTATGTTCCACTTTCTTCCTGGTCTCTGCATCATTCAGCACGATGTCAATATCTGCACTTTGGCCAAAACTGAAGAAGCTCATCGTTGCACCAAGTGTCCTTCTGGTTTGTGTTTGTTAACCAAGCATGCAACCCCTCCAATACAGAATTCTCCTTTCAGGTATGAAGCTGTGCGCGTAGGTACACAAAACAGGATCCAGCTGTTGACAAACCCAGATGTTATCTTGTCACCTACTCAATACCCTGCCACTGGTGAACACTCACAAGCTTGCAAAAAGACCTGGTCCCACCCCCTTCACGGTCGCGTGAGGATGCGCACGCGCACTACGAGGGGAGGCGGGATTTATCTTGCTTGTCGAAAGTCTCTGTCGCAAACTTTGAAAGAAACAAATGTATTTATGTTTTATGTTCTAAATTTCTATTGTCGCTATATTTTTGTTGTTACGCATTCCATGGTAATTCGTTGATATATTAGTCAGTTTTATATTTTAATAGAAAAGACCCCTGAAAGACAAAGTGATAAAGCACTCAACAAATCCAAAAATAATTAACCACTACAATGAGAATAGTTTTAAAATATTTTAACTTGACACATTGACAGAATAAGATAATTTGAATTAATATGTGTTTTCTGAAGAAAGTCTTAATTATTGCCATTATTTACAAGGCTGGTGCTAGTTGGGGGACCTACTCAGGGCAAAATAAAAAGTGTGACCACATTGCCATCACACCCCTTCCCTATCAAGCTTATGAAGCACCATTTAACATCACTGTACATTGACTATTCAGACCATTAAAAAGACTTCACATGCCAAGGTACACACTGACTTGAATTTAGTACCAATGTTTCATAATGACAAACCCCTGTACCACAGCAAGGTAGCCACTCACAGATGTACACACATTGACTGGCATTTAGTAGCAATGTTGCATAATAACAAGCCTCTGTGCTGCATCAAGGTAGCCAGTCAACTAAGGTACACAAAAACACTCACATAGACTCCCTCACACAGGACAGAGACACAAGACAGACAGCTACACAGGACATAGACACCCACACATGATGAAGACAGCACTACAATAAGACTGAACGTTAAGAATTTATAATACTGAACTTATGAACTAATAATGATGCTAGAATAAGATTTTGCAGTAGTATGCATTGTGTGTAACATCAAAGATAGTTACAAACATTGCTATGATAAACTTAGAAAGATATTAGAATAACAGGGTTTGCATTAGCATTCATTAAATGAATTAGTACATTCTGCAGAATTGCCATAGTCCCCCACCCCCACCCCACCAAAGTCTCAGCACAATTCTAGAGGAGGTAAAAATAAAATAAAAAAAAAAAAAAACAAGACAAGGACAAAACATTGGGGATTTAAAACAATATGCTTATGAACTACCTTGCCACCTTTATTATAAAACACAAATGTCCAATTACAAATCCCCCCATAACTAGACTAGTTAGGAACACCAAGAATTTTGTCCAAGACCAATTTCTAGCTGATCTCAAGGCTTGTAACTGGCATATCCTAAAAATCTTACCTCTAGACGAGAGCGTATCATACTTTAATGACACCTTCCTCAAGATACTTGACTCTCATGCTCCTAAGCGACTTACTAGAACCAAGGAACGTATAGCAGCTTGGCTAACACAAGATACTAAATCTAAAATTAGACTCAGAGACTTGGCCTGGAACAAATGGAGAACCACAAAAAAACCCTTAGATCGCATCAAGTTCCTACAGCTTAGAAATTCAACCAAAGCAGCTGTTATGTCTGATAAAAAACAATATTTTTGTCACCTCCAAGAGAAACATCAGTACAAGCCTAAAAAATTCTGGGCTGGTTTCAATCACCTCCTACACCCAGGGAAATCTACTACCCCCACCCCTGAAAAACTCATGGATAAAGATCCAACTGAAATAGCTAACACTTTTAATTCTTTTTTTACTGAGACCATCCAGTCCCTCGCCAGTAAGCTTGCCACTTCTCCCTCGGTGGCAACCTCAACCAAAGATCCAACCCAAACTGCCTTCAACCTACAACCTACTTCCACCTCCTATATTCGTACCCTCTTGAAATAACTTAAACCAACCACCCTAGCGGCTGACTTGCTCCCAGCCAAATACTTACAAATAGCATCTGACACCATAGCCTACCCTGTCTCAATCTTGATTAACCGAACCATTTCAGAAGCTTCTATTCCCTCTATTTGGAAAATCTCTTATATCATCCCCCTCCATAAAGGAGGGTCCTCCACCGACACTTCTAACTATAGACCCATAGCCATACTGTCTCCTCTAGCCAAAATTATGGAACGCTGTGTCCACAAACAACTCATTACCCACCTCATACAAAATAACCTCCTATCCAACACCCAACATGGCTTCCGCCCCCATCACAGCACCACTACCACTGCTCTCCTCTCCTTTGTTGACTCAGTCAACCACAACCGCAATAACAAATTAATCTCCTCTGCGCTCTTTCTAGACCTATCGAAAGCCTTCGATATGGTCAACCACCAACAATTGCTCCACACACTGGAAACCTTCCATCTTAGCAAACCAACCATAAGTTGGTTTAATGCCTACCTCTCTTGCAGAAAACAGGCGGTTCAGTGGCAAAACAAGCTATCAGACCTACTCCCCACCAATATTGGTGTTCCCCAAGGATCTATCCTTGATCCCCTTCTTTTTTCCATATTTATAAACGGTCTACACTCTATCATTCCCAAAGCCACCTGCATTCAATATGCAGATGACTCCACCCTTATCTGCTCTGACGTCTCTCTTGCCAAACTCCAAGTCACAACCCAAAACTGCTTTTCCACAGTCAAAAAATGGTTCTTGGAACTTAAACTCCTACTCAACCCAACCAAAACCAAATTACTTCTATTTTTCCCCACTTCTGCTACCGCCCAAGGAATAGAACCCCCCAACACCAACAATCCAACCTTCCACGTGTCCTCCAACAATGGTACCATAATCTACCCCGTCTCCCACACCAAACTGTTAGGGGTGACTATAGACCACAAACTTAAATTTGATATGCATGTAAATCTAACCATTAAGTCGGTCAACAAAAAACTCGGGTCCATGTATAGAATAAAGACCTTCTTAACCCCGCACACCAAACTAACAATTGCCCGAACCCACCTCCTCTCCACACTCCTGTATGCCTCCCCGATATTCTCCTTCCTCCATAAGAGAGAGCTTAATAAACTTTCTACTACCTACGCCACAAAGCAGAGAAAAATCAAGAACTAGTAATAAATCACAGTTCACCTAGTAAGAGCCCAATCCTTTAATAGAAAATACAATAAATTGACATGAGCGCTTTCGTCTGCAAAAGTACAAACTTCATCAGATAAAATCCCACTAATACTGACAAACTTTATATAGAAATAATTAACCAGTGAGGTTCTACTACCTACAATCACATAGCCAGATTCATAACTGGAATGCCCTATCGCACCCATCACTGCCTAAACCTGAGGACACTTGATTGGCTAGAACTGCCTAATATTCTCAAACTCAACCAACTTACTGAGGCTTTTAAAATTATCAACCATCCAGATAAAACCCCCTCTTTGAACAAACTACTTACCCCTTACTCCAACCTTACATCCCTCAGGTCTTCCAAAAGTCTACAAGTACTGACCATCAAATCTAACAACTCCGGTGGTGAAGCACTATATGCTAATTCCATTGGCAAATCCTGGAATGCCCTCCCAAACAACCTAAGACTTATGCCCTCTCTGCACCAATTTAAAATACTCCTTAGAGCACTCCTGAAGTCCCAATGGTTATGCCCTTGCTCTAATCCAGACTAATAGTTAATGTCCCTGCCTCACCTAGGCCTCACTAAACCTCCACCCAACCCTTAAACCTAAGGGTACACAATATAGCCCTGTTAGTCCTATTGTTCAAGTCTGTATCTCTTTTAAATTACATATATAACTACTTACTTGCTTTATTTTGCCTTTAATCGTCTGTGTATTTACTTGTTTTAACTTTGTCTTGTATTTGTTTATGTAACCATGATCTTGGAGCTTTTCTCCTCGGGCCTCCACTGAAAATGGACATGTATCCAGTTGGACTAGCCCGGTCAACAAATGTAAAATAAAATAAATAAAATAAACTAAGATGATAGAATAACAGATTTTTCCAGTATCATGCCTTGCATGCATCCACATTTTTAATGAGTAACAGACCAAAAATACAGGTCAAACATCTAAACATTGCGCAACATTTTCACAACCTACCCCTCTCCTAACCTCCCAGCTTAACAATTCCAAACAATATTTTAATTTAACAGTTTGGCAATTACACAACTAATTTACAATTACTTATCTACACTAATCCAGTATAATTACTGCTGGAACCCAAAGTGATGTAAGATCCGCCTGCCCATCCATGAATGTGCATGCTGTAAACACGGTTTGGTATATTTTGTCTTCCACATTCAGAAGCAAATTTTAAAAAGGTTTTATTTGTAAATATGTGCAAAACTACCTTTTGTTTCTGTATAAAAAGTGTTTGCATACATAATGATACACGTGAACACTTTTAATACAGAAATTTAAGGTTGTTTTGCACCTTTAGACACGATCTTTAAGCTGCAACTAAAAGAATTCCTGTCTTTTGCATTTGCTATTGTCCTGCCTAAATTTTAGCTCCTTCTCCTTTAATACTATTTCTGTTATTCTGCTTAGTCTTAATCTTGCTTTTACTCATTATTTCTCCTGTCCCCCATTTCTAGCCCACTAGTGTAGGGTGGTCATCTTTTCAGATGCCCAAAGTGGAACTCATTTTTGTAGAAACGTGAACTTTTGCATTGCAGGACAAAATATTCCCTCCAGGGCAAATGATAGACCTTCACTTTTTTTTCTAAACTAAAAGCTTATTCTTGTACTGCTTAAGTTGCTTATGCTATTTAGGTGTTTCTGATACAAAATAAGTGTTTTATGTAACTAGTGAAAGAAAACTTATAGAATATTTTGTTATCCTATAATCTTAGGCCATTTGCCATTTTATCCCCACCCCCAGGACCCAACTGCCCAAAGAGAGTCCTTTGCAAAGAGGGGCAGGTGGTCAGCCTACATAAATAGCATGCGTCAAATTGGATTAACTATGTTATATGGAGTTAGCTGGAGTAAAGGGTAGGAAAAGAGAAGGAATACGGGTAAATGAGTTGTGCTAATGTAATTTGGCATAATTATAAGGGTATAACCCATAAACATACACAGAAAAAACTTCTGAGTTCTGCTTTTAACATTTGCACATAATCTGCGTCAACTCGAAAATTTTAGTTATGTATATCTCAGAAATGCTGTACAGCTAATTTCCCATTGGAGTCACTATTTATTACAGTCTTTATAGGACTTCCGGTTTCTTCAGTGGGTGGAGTTTCAGATGTTAAAGTAATTTGGAAATGTGGGTGACGCATTTGGTATTGTGCAGATTCATATAGTTTTAAAATTTGAGGACTGCACAGTAGTTGTTAAACACGTTGTACAATAAATGTAATACTCGCCCTCTAAACTCAAACGCTTTTCGAGCGCTGATGTGGAGAAGCGCATGCGCAGTATTTTGGCGCGGTACTTTCGAATTACAGTAATTACAGAGGATGGCTGCAGATGAGCTTGTTGAGAAATTACGGGGGTTACATCTTAATGCTCCTGGGGATGGTAAGAAAGTTAGTGGAATTGAGGGCTATACAGGTGCCCTTAAAAATCTTAAACTGTTTTGTTTCAATTCTTCATATTTATTATTTTATTGGTACAGTACGTAATTGTTTTGCATTTCTGTACTGCTGCTTCTCAGTATATTTTCTTGTTGAAATGTAACTATATTGTATACAAATATCTCTTTTTTTCGCTTAACGTCAGCGAAAAAAAAATGCTAATCCTTGCTAGTGGCTTGAAGGACGTGTTTATACAGTCTCTTTTTAAGTTGGACGCCTGTGTTTTGATTGCCAGTAACTTTCTGGTCGTCATGACGTACCTGCGTAGCAGATAGGAAGTAAACATACTTGCAAATAGGAGTTTTCTGTGAATAATAAACGTGTCTTGGAGTAAACAAGTCATATTCTGTGTCTCAGTGCAAAGAAATCACTTCCTTAGTTGCAGCCATTTGCTCCCCCAACATTTCTAGCACAGTACTCTGTAAGGTTTGTTTTAAGTCTGTCCACTTGTTTACATCCCCAACTTGCTTTGGGAGAAAGTTTTCGGACTAGTATTTTGAAAATTCAGCCAGATAAATACACTTGGAATAAAATATATATTCAGAGTAGTATTTATACGCTGAAAAATATGCATTCCTAGATTAAACAAGTGTAAAATGTCGTATGGACGCAAAGATGTATGATACTAATAGACCGTAGAGTGAGCACTAATTGATAGTCAATAGAAGAGGTTTTTCCAGGTTCTCTCCCAAGTATATCTCACAAAATTAAAAAAAGTGACACTGTGCTGTCATGGAATTACTTGTTATGTTAGTCTGTTGTGGAGCTGTATTAAGTTACTTACTAGACAGCCTGGAGTTGGACTGCAAGAAGGTAATTGTAATGAGAAGTTTGGATTCATTTTGTGTACAACTGAAGATAGTGCCATAGTCTTTGAGATCCTTCAAGTGAGGATAGCTTTTGTAGACAAAGTAACAGCAGCAGGTAAGTGAGAAGATAATTTTGGATGTGGCTGATTTATTTATAACTTGTTCTCTGGGATAGACCTGTGATCCTTATGGACATTTTTCAGGCCAGGCTTGCTGTACACAGAAAGAGGGAAATTATGCATTATTATAAGTTAAATAGTAAAGCGAAATTCCATCTATTTTTAGAATGCAGTTATAAATTTGTACAGAATGGAATTTATTTCCAGAAGAGGGTTACAGAGCTGTAAATGATACATGTTGACATTACGTTATAGAATAGTACAGAAACTGAGATCACACTTATTAAAGGAAAAATTGGCTTGCAGTATAACAGAACATGAGACTATGCTAGGCAGTAATGTACTTGTTTTAGTGGAAAGCAAGAAAAGGTTTGTTTTAATTGCGCAGGACAGTTGAGCTGAAGTGCCTTTTCAATTTTGAACCATGGCGTAAATGGGTAGAAGCTGCACATTTAATAATTTTAGCAAGTCAAAAGATGTATGCAATGTGGCCAACATTTTTATTTAACTTGTGAGTGAAATGAACCATAGGACACTTTTTTAATTATATTTTATTGCCATATACTTAAAGCTATAAACTTAAAAACCACACATAATTCTTCCGAGTGGTTGGTTGCTGAGATTCACCTGCATAAATCAACTGACAAAAGCTAATTTAAGTATACTTTTCTCTGCACTTATTTAAGATTAGAAATTTGTAGATAATTGGTATGTATAATATAATACAGGGAGATAATACTCTCTGTCTCTAGCTGTAGTTAGTCTAATCTTGGTGGCTTTGGAATTGCCCGCCCCTGCTGTAAGTCTGTTTTTGGACACTCCTACTGGGCCCATCTCATTTGCTCACTCAGCTTAGTACAGTGAGATCATATTTTGATTTCAGACACTCCTACCAGTCCCATCTCCTCTGCTGTATATAAAAAGAGCACTTGGGAAGGACATCCGCTATAGCATTTTAATCTGCTCTGTTCCCTCCGTCTCCGCAAAAAAAAAAAAAAATACTTATAGTTTCTTGAGCTGCTCTGGCATAACTGTCTTCTACCTTAATACCTTAATTTGCTGTTCTGTGTGCTTTTAAGTGTTCAAGCGCTCTTATTTGATTTTTCATAAACTTGTTTTTGTCATTTTTAACTTATCTGCATTTATTTAAACTGTATTTGCCTTAATATTGCTACACACTCAAGTGTGCTAGCTTGTACTGCATTTAAAGTGTTTTGCTACTGTCATTATCTCATTATTTCTAATACAGAGAGTGCTTTTTGAGAAAGCCAATCCACTTAACTTTAAAAAAAAATATATATATATATTTGTCAAAAGATTTTAATACTCTTAACATGTACTGGAAGAATCACGCAGATAGAAGTAAGCAAAAAGGTTTATTTTACATGCATGGAGACATGCTACAAAGTACATGGTATGTCAGCAGTCTCCATTCTGTACATTTCACATGGGTTTTTATACCCTCTCCTGCACGTACACAGTGGCTGGTTACTAGACAAGGAATTTCACTCAAAGCTATAAATTCACATCCTGGAGCCTTAGATGGTCAGAGGTCAGGCACAAGATAAACTTGTGCCTGGATCAATGTATCATCTGTGCATTCCTCTTTGGTCAGCAAATCCTTTAAAAGAAAAACAACTTATTTTAGCTTATTTCTTTGCACGCAATGCAGTTTCACATTTTAACCCTTACTATACATGATGCAAAGATGTTGAACACAAAGATTCATACTACAATATTCATATTCCAAGCTTGTTTTTTGCCTTTCCTGTAAGTAGTCTAATACTGATACAGATTTGCTGTATCCAGGACTGTTTGTAAGCTTCTGTGCCCCAAGCCTTTCTGTGTTGGAGGGAAGCCTTCTAGCTTATCAGTGGGAGTGGTAAGCACTAGGTAGCCTATCTACAACAAGATACAGATTGTTAGTTTTAGCACTTGAATTTGCTTATCCGTGCTCAGCACTTGTTCAGAACTTGTAAGCACTAATTAAACTACAAATTACTACAGCACTCACCCTTCCTCATTACCTAGAGGAAAACAGTTTTGGTACTTACTTTCCTCACTTGCTTAGAGAAAAACAGCTCTTGTACTCACTTTCCTCACTTGTCTAGAGGAAAATAATTTTTTTTATTCCGGCATGTCCAAGGGTCAGCTCCCGGTGTTCTCTCCTGTCTATCTGATGAATCTGGGCATCTTGGGGCAATGTAGCAATTGCCTCATGTACACAGACAATCCTCTCATCCTATCACCCAACACTACAACCTATGAGAGATGCACTTATCTAGCCAAACTGGAGGTAAAGCTCTCTCCAACCAAGACTGAACTTGATAGTCAAGAGGAGAAGGTAAACACTTGCACCACACCACATTCATCACATAGTCCCACTAAACCTACACCACCAAAGTCCACACATACGGAGGCTCTCAATAATAATCTGCTCCAGCAACCGAGACCTCCAAAGCAGAAACGCAAGCAACCTCCCACCACCAACACAACCCAAACGACACATAGCCCACAGACTCGGTGTGCCACTCAACCACAGTCCATAAGGCAAAACAACGTACCCAACACACTAGTCATAGGTGACTCTATAGTCAGGCACACTGATCTCCCACTCACCAGACTAAACGTGAAGGTCACTGTCAGCTGCCTGTCTGGTGCCAGGATCTGCCACATAACCCACGCACTCAGGTCACTCCACAACAAGTACAAATATGACTCTGTAATTGTCCATGTTGGTGTGAACGACCCGAGACGTACCTCCCTGGACTACATGAAAAGAGACATGGAATAACTCTCCGATCTTGTAGCCCATGCAGGTATAACCCTAGCCCTAAGTAGCATCCTGCCATCTCCCCGAATGATACCGCAGTACAAAGGCAAAATGATTGACTTCAATAATTGGCTAAGCTTCTGGTGTGATTCTAAGGGGATCTAGTATCTGTCTGCCTAGGATGACATGGTCGACAGACCACGATGCTTTGCCAGCGATGGCCTGCACCTGTCACCCCTGGGATTCTGGATACGGGCAAAGGCTCTTGTCACCTCTATAGTGCCTCTTTTAGGCAAGGTTCAAATGACAAATTCACCACCATAACAGGAACAGCAAGCAAAAACTGAGGGTAATGCTACTCAATGCTAGAAGTCTAAATCTCAAAATGCACTCACTCGAGGCACTCCTTAAAATGGAGAACATCGATGTCTGTGCAGTGACTGAGACCTGGTTCAATGCTCCAGAGAGCACCCCTGCATTATCAGGCTATAACTCATACCACACTTTTCGGCCATCTAACCTGGACCGGAACACCAAAGGCAGAGGTGTGTCCATATTCATTAAGGATATCCACACTTCCAGGCTAGTTGCTCAGCATAATGCAGCCGAGGTTATCCAAGTGCAACTAACTCTGGGCAAAACTGCAATCCAAATTGTAGCTTGCTACAGATCCCCCAGGTTTCCCACTCCTCTTTTCTTGATATACTGGAAAATATTAGGGTTCAACCAAACACTGTAATATTGGGCGATTTCAACTACCCCACCATTAACTGGGAAAACTACTTGTGTACCAACATCTTCGCTCAGCGCTTTCTGGGACTCATAAATTCCAATGCCCTGGATCAACTTATCCACACCCCCTCCAGGGGCAACAATATCCTAGACCTAGTCATTACCAACATGAGTGATCGGTGTTCCACACCTGAAGTCAACTCCTCTTTGGTCAGATCCGACCATAAGCTAATCACCCTAGATATCCTCATCCTGCCTCTACTCCTATTTAGGAAACCACGGTAAAACATTTCTCCAAAGCCAACTTCATGCTTCTTAAGACAGAAGTGGTGAACTTCATGACACCCATGCAGATGGACAATACAGTTATTACTGCTGAATCCTACACAAATGCACTCTATAAGCACTTAAATGAGTGCATGGATCCTGCTATCCTCCAAAAAAAGGAAGCCAGTCTGGTGGTCCCCTGTCATAAACAAACTCTCCAACAGAAGGAAGAAATTGTTGCAAAAGAGAGTAAAATCCCATGAGTGGAAGAGCTCCCTGGTTAGCCTTAGCAAGAAGATGAGCTCCCTTATAAGATCCTCCAAAGGTAGCTATGAAAACAAGATTGCCACTGATTCTAAGGACAACCACAAATCATTCTATAGCTATGTCAAGAATCTCCATGGCAGCACCCAGATCTGCTCTGAGTTACAGTACAATGCCACAAAAATTACAGAACCAGCTGATATTGCCAACATCCTGGCAGATAGGTTCAGTGCTAACTTTACCCCTCTCTCACCCCCCTAAAGGGCCCATATCTATACAGGAAGAATGCAGAATCCCTGTAATCACAACTTCACAGGTAAAAGCATCACTCTCTAAAGCCAAAAACACAGCATCCATGGGATCGGGCAACATCCCAGGCTGTGTTTTATACCAACTTCAGAACGAACTGGCTCCCCACCTAAGCACCATGTTCAGTCATAGCCTCACGTCAGGCTTTGTGCCCACTGAATGGCACACAGCAACAATTATCCCACTCCACAAAGGGGGAGCCACCACTGATCCTGGGAACTATTGCCCTGTTAACCTGATGAGCCTGGTCTGCAAGGCCATGGAGTGTATCATCATGGAATTCATAAACAAAGACTTTGGTAACCTCCAAACTCTGGACCCCACCCAGTTCGGGTTTGTGAAAGGCAGATCTTGCCTCCTGAACCTGGTTGACTTGTTTGAGGCAGTCACCAAAGCCGTAGACGAGGGTAAGGTGGTTCACACAGCCTATCTTGACCTCGCCAATGCTTTCGACACCATCCCCCTTTCTGGAATTATAGCTAAACTCACTAAATTAGGTATAAATCCCTATGCCACAAAATGGGTTGCCAACTGGCTCACTGACAGAGCCCACACTGTAAATGTTGCAGACTCCAAATCTGACTTCAAACCAGTGACAAGTGGAGTATGACAGGGTTCAGTCCTCAGACCTCTCCTGTTTGGTATCTACTTCTCTGAAGTACAGGCTAACACAGCAGGCCTCTGGCTAACGAAGTTCGCAGATGACTGCAAACTAGGAGCTATAGTAGAGTCCCCAATTGATCTGGACATCCTACAGAAGGGCCTCACTGAGACGGATGTCTGATGTCAGAGACATGGCCTCAAGCTCAATGCCAAAAAGTGCATTGTTATCCCTTTGGTAAAAACTCTGTACCCATGAGCTACCACATAGGCGGCAGTCTTTTTAACACTGAATATGTGATAAGAGATCTTGGCACCCAGGTGGACAGTAGTCTCTCCTTTGATAATCACATTGCCACAGTAGTAGGGAAGTCCTTCTACATGGCACACCATCACAAAAGGGTTCTCATCCAGGAAAAAAAGAGGTCATTGTTCCCCTCTACTCGACACTCATTAGACCCATTATAGAGTACAACACCCCTTTGGGAATGTACCTCACAAGACATCTGCAGCAACTGGAAAGGCCACAGAAGTATCTCGCAAAGAGAATTACTGGCCTCAAGCAGATGCCCTACACTGACAGTCTCAAAAAACTCCAGCTTTACTCTGCAGCGTATCACCTACTCCGAGGTAATCTCTGCCTAATGTATAAAGCTATGTCAAACCCAGAATTTTTGGACATGCCACACCTATTAAGAAATCCCAATCCCTCCAAGCTACACGCTCTAGGGACCTAAACTTTATCCCCGCAATAAACAGAACTTGCTGGAGGGAAAGATTCCTGTCCCAGAGACTTCCCATACTCTGGAACAAGCTACCCATCTATGTCAAGCAAAGTTCATCATTAACACTCTTCAAGAAGAATCTTGATGAGTGGATGGGAAATAGGAAGTACACCCCAGGGATCACTTCTGTGGCTCTGCTCGACAGGGGCACAGGAAATTAATTTTCTTGGGTTGGCATAAGCCAGGGAACTTTGTTGGCTAGGCTTACTTTAGGCCCTTGGGCCGATAGCCTAGTACCTACCTATGTTACTTGACATACGTACAGTAACAGTATTAGGAAAAAACCCAAGTGTATAGATAAGCCAGAGGAAGCAAGCTTTAATGCAGCCTATTTCTAAGACCTCTAAACAAAATGCAGCAAATTATATTAGCCCCATCTTGGTACTACGAACCAGAAGTATAATCCCTGAAAAGCTAATATACTCTCAACTTAAAAAAATATATGAAAACATTCTGAATTCTGTGTCGCAAACAGCAGTGTTTCTGGTCTGGAAGAATTATAATGACTGCTTTATACAAGCTAAATGGTGTTATCTTAATCAACATGGAACAAAGGGAATTAAAGTCTTCAGATTTGTCATTCTAATGAAAGCTTTTGGTTTGATGTTCTAAGCAGCAAACACTTTTTAAGGTAGAAACAGGATCATAGACATCTGCTACAGCCCACTTACCTAGGGAGTGCTGCAGGTTTCAGTTCTTGGACCAGCATTCTTTCTCTAGTCTACCATCCCATCTTTTAATTTTTCCCATTATTCCATGCACTGATAAGATTATGTACAAACTTTAACCCTTCACCCTCCATAGTCAAACCGCAGATAGAGGGTAACATCCATCAACGTTCCAACTGACTACAAGCACATAAATTCACCCTAAACACAAAGAAAACAAAATGCTTTTTTTGTCAAAACCAAATATTTTACAGCAAGATTGGAAATGCTACACAGAAAACAGGAATACTTTTGTGTTTGTAAAAGCTTAAAATACATAGGGATATGATTAGACCAATAAACTGAAGGATTAAAGATTGTGCTTGTGGTCCATGATGTCTTGGGTATTATACACTTGACCCCGAAGAATTCCATGTGTACACTTGTATGAATGCATACACTTTGCATACAGACATTCTCATACATATGTACACAAAGTGGATTTTTTTCATATGTGGAAAATCAAGAGTAACAGTTCTTGGTACTTCAACAACAGAAGCTTCCACATAGATGTATAGTAGCACAAATGGCTTAAGAAAGCCATAATTTGATTGAAGACCTCATGGTTGCCCACAGAAGTCAGAGTAATTGCTCATGGAAGCCATGACTTGTCACTGAATATGAATCTTAATTTGGATACAAGCTGCAATTTGTCCGCAGGATTCACTCATTCTAAGGTCTTTTTTTTTTTTTACTTTTTGTATACAATCATTTTATTGTACACCTTAATCTATGTTATGGGAGTAGCCGCTGAGCCCACATGGTCCCTGCTTTATTACCTCCTAAATTTATGTTTAGTGAAGTGGATCGTTACTGTTGATAAGTCTTTAATAGTTTTAGTTTCTTAACTAGGCTGTTTCCCTGAAGGATCTTTAGAAGCCTAGGTGTGCATTCTCATGAAGGTTTTTATTTTTAACCATTTAACTTAAATATGAATAACCCAGAGCAGGCAGGACATTTACATTTCCCGTTTCTATAAAGGACAAGGGTGGTACTCCAAAGATAAATTTGTATTTTCCAATCCATTCATTCATCCAATTTACATTATAATAAGTAAGAAAAATGCTTTGTTTTATGTGTAGAGATAGACTATTCCGAAGAATTAGAATTATATGTGATACGTATTTATCCCTCCAACATGTTTCGTTTACGTTGTATAAAATATGATCTCTTGAGTGAGTGTTTAGTCCACCTTTGGACTTGCAGATGTGCAGCAGGTTTAGATAGGATCTATTGAGGCTCTGTATGCAAGATGGGGGTTACATCTTGGCAACCTTTATGATACTGAGAAGGAGGCCAAGATTTAGAGACTTTCATTGTAGTTTTATGAATAGACCCTTTGTTTTATTTTTTAAATAAGAAACAAAAAGAAAATCATGACAGGTATACATTTGAATACATCTAATAATCAGGGGTTAAATGAACATACTTCCATTGTCCCTATACTCAAATCTAGAGCTGCTAGGTTATGATGAATTTTTAAACATTTGTTACATTTGTTTACACTTTTTTTAACAAAACCACACAATGATCTCTGTCTCTGTTATCCTTTTACGCACCATGTGGTACATCGGGCAATGAGCACCTTTCAGCACTCGTTTCTGTAACAGTTAGGGTTTTACAGGCTCAGTTCACTAGCCTAAGGCCCAACCCTCCTCGGAGGGTGCACCACACATCCATATGCACACAGTCTCACATCTAGGGCCAGTTTAGAGTGTCCACTCCACCTACTGCATGGCTTTGGAATGTGGGAGGAAACCAGACCACCTGGTGGAAACCCACACAAACTCAGGAGGACATGCAGACTCCACGCAGAAGGCAGGCCAGCCGAGAATCGAACAGGACAACCTCTTGCTGTGAGGCGACAGTGCTGTTACACCACTGCACTGCCCACCCCGTGATGGTATTTTTCACATATATTTTTTTACCCTGTGTAGATAGCATTGATAAATGCTGAATTAATTTGTTTGACTACCATTGGATGCTATATATCACATGATTTGTTCAACAAGCTATTTAAACTGGGTCAGATGTACTGAATATGGTTTTGATGAAGTCCTACTGATTTTTTAGGGACAAAAGCAATAACCAGTTTTTACTTTTAGTTTATGTCTATTAAAATTCAAAGTTGTACGTTTGGAAACAGAATTTTTACTTTGATACCCGTTATTTATACAAGACACTAAGCAAGCCTCTTGTTTTTCTTTTTACATTTATATAAATGAAAACAAACTATATTGATATAATCTTAGTTTTAAGCATTATACATCACAAACCATATTGACATAATTTTAGTTGCAAACATTATACATCACTTATCTACCCAGTCATTGTCAGGCGAACATTGCAATGCTCATTTAAATCCTGCCTTCTTTTAAACCTCATTCCTCCCCTGTATGTATTGTTCCCACGGTTCCCATTTTTTGTCTGTGTAATTTGCTCCTATCGTTTTCCAAAGATCCCAATTCCAGTTGTTTTATCTCTGTAATTATATTCATTACTTCTAGTACAGTTGGTTTAGACGTTGATTTCCATTTTCTAGTGTTTGCTTTTTTGGCAGCCACTGTAATTAGACTCAGCAAGGCCTTACTATATCTAGGCAATTCAGATTCTGCATCATAGCTCAGAAAAATAATTTCACTAGATAAACCAATTTGCTCACCCAGTATCTGATAGAGTAGTCTGCAGGGAATCTTTAAAGTCTGCCATCTTATTACACTCCCAGAAAATGTTCCCAGTTATTTATTTTATTTATTTTATTTTACATTTGTTTACTGGCATAGTCCGACTAGATACATGTTCATTTTCAGCGCAGGCCCGGGGAGAAAAGCTCCACATAGACAAAGTTACATAGTTTACACAGAAATTGGCAAACTATTATAAAAACAAAGTGATTATATACAATGGCTTAGTAGTGTTCACTAGCAGGGACTCAAAATTCTCATGGACAGACAATTAAGAGACATCAGATTGGAAGCAGAGCTTGGTGATATAGTTACAAGTTATGATAATTGCAGAATATGCTTTTAGTTTATAACTTAATCAGGGTTGGTACATGTGCATAGCCAATTCACTTTAAGATACTGTTTGAAGTTTTTTTTGAAGAGACTTTTGGAGGATTGTAGGGTTATATAGTTTGGCAATGAATTCCAGGTTTTGCCAATGAAGTTGGCAAACAGGGATTCACCACCAGAGTTGTTAGCTTTGTGGGTTTGGACCAGTAGTTTTATCGGCTGACCATAGGGATCTTAGGTTGCTGTATGGCTTAATAAGTGAGGGGGTATCCTCAGGGTGGTGCAACATTTTGTGCGCTATTAAGAGTTGATTGAATTGAATTAAGCTGGGCAGTTCTAGCCCCTCTAGTTGTTTAAGGTTCTGGCAGTGGTGGGTTCTATAGGTGGAGCCAGTGGCAAATCTGGCAATATGATTGTAGCTATGGGGCAGCTTACCTAGTTCGGATTTGTTGAGGTTTGAGAGTACAGGCAAGGCATATAAAAGAGTAGAGTAGGTGTGATTGGGCGATTGCAGTCCTAGCCAGTGGGGTTAAAAATATCTTGTTTCTGTACAGTGATCCAAGCTTCTTATTGATGGTCTGTATGGTTTTGTTGACCTGTAGGTCAAATTTGAGAATGTCTGTGGTAACCCTAGCAGTTTGGTGTGATTATCTGGGGAAAAAGTGGTACCATTTTTATATGTGACAGAGAATGAAAGTGTGGTGGATCTACTAGTGGGAGAGAAGAGTAGAAGTTTAGTTTTATTGGGGTTCAGAAGTAGGCACTGGTTGGTGAGCCAGTTCTCAATAGTGTTAAATGTATTTTGGGTTAAGATTTGCAAGTCTGATGGGGAGGTGGCTGAGCAGATGAGTGTAATCATCTGCATATTGAGTGCAGGTGGCTTTAGGGATAGCAGTGTGGAGGTTGTTGATAAAAATAGAGAAGAGTAGTAGACCTAGTATGGACCCTTGAGGGACACCCAAGTGTGACAGGTAAATGGCTGGAGAGTTTTCCCTGCCATAGTACCGCCTGCTGTCTACCATTCAGGTAGGACTGGAACCACTGGATAGCAGGCTTGTTGAGGGAAATAGATTTTAGTGAAAGAATGAGAAGTTCATGGTTGACCATGTCAAAGGCTTTTGATAGGTCAAGAAAGAGGGCAGAAGTTAGCCTGTTGTCATTCCTGTTTTGGTTTATGGCAGTAGTAAAGGAAAGGAGGGCTGAGGTGGTGCTGTGGTATGGCCTGAAATCATGCTGGGAGTCTGATAGTAAGTTATTCTGTGAAAGGTATTGCATTAGTTGCTTGTGTACACATTTCTCCATTATTTTGGCTAGTGGGGAAAGAATTCTGGGTGATTTATTAGGTAGATTAGGCATGTGGTTTATGTTAGAGGGGGTTAGTTGATTTACTATTGATTGGATTGTTTCAGTGAAAAAGTTATTAAAGGCGCTAGCTATGGTCTCTGTGAACTAATGGGTGTAGTTAGCCGGGGTTGGGGTGGTGGAGTGACCTGGACAAAGTAGTTGATTTAAGCCTGCCCAGAACTTTTGAGGGTTGTTGTGTTTTTGTAGGAGATTTTGGTAGCTTTTTATATCCAGTAAAATAGATTTTTTTTGTATCATTCCTGAGTTGACGATATTTTAGATGATCAAGTGGGGCTTTAGCTGTTCTCCAGCTGGCCCAGGCTCTATTTCTAGTTTTGATTTTAGCTTTGGTATCTTTTGTGAGCCATGGTGCTGTATTTGATGTAGTTTTTATTGTACGTGCCGGAGCATGGGAATCGAGGATACTTAGGAATTTAGTGTTAAAGTGATCTATGGCCTCCTCTAATGATAGATTTTTTTTAGTTTTGACCAGTCAACTACTTTTAATTCATTTTGGAATATAGCAGCATCAAAGTTTTTCCTGTTTCTAAATGTTTTGTATTTGGGCTGGTGAGGATTTCCTGCCTTATGTTTTATGATATAGGTTAGACAATGGTCACTGAGGTAATCCGGGAGAGTACCAGCTGTGTACACTTGGGGTTGGTTATTAACTAGGATCCAGTCTAGGATACTTTCCTTATTGGTTGGTTTGTTTATCCTAGTGGGAGAGATTATGGTCTGTTTAAACCCAGATAAGTTTATATGAGTGAGGGGGGGGGTCGGAGGAGTAGGGGTACCAGTCTGTGTTAAAATCACCAAGAACTATGGTTTCTTGGATAGGTAGTGGATAACCACTAAAGGAGATCTTCTAGGGTATTTAGGTTGTTGCCTGGTGGAATGTATGCACAGACTATGTTCAAGTGTTTGTTTTGGTTAATCTGTAGCTTGGTTATGAGGAGTTCCGCGTCATTGAATTGGGGAGGTTGAATTGTGTCTCTATTAACGGTTAGAGGATTTTTTGTAAAGGACTGCTTTCCCACCTCCTTTCCTTGTAGCACGGTCTAACCGGTGAATATTGTATCCTGGAGGTAGTATCTCATTGTCAGTAGTACTGTGTTTTAGCCAGGTTTCCGTAAGACACAATGTCTGGGGAGTGGGTAGCTAGGAGGGCGTGTAGGTTGGGAATCTTATTGTTAATACTTCTAATATTTAGGTGAAATGCTAGGAGGAAACTAGTGGGAGTATTCATGGGTAGCTTGATTGTGGGGGTTGTGGTAGGGGAGTGGTGGTTATTGGGTGTGGGTGGGCCAGGGTTGGGATGAATGTCTCCATGTGTTATAAGGTTATATTGACAGGATATTCTGAGCTTTAGGAGTGTTTATAAGCTTTATATAGTCTTTGTCTTTAGGATCATGTTTTGTGGCTATACAGGGTTGATATTTTATAGATGGTGGTATATTCGGTGTGCTAGGGAAGGTAAAGTGTTTGATGGCATTTGTGAAGTCGTGGGTGTCTGACCATTTGGGTAGTGAATACCAGGGTCAAGTGTTTGGTGGCAGTGAGATGGTAAAATAGAAACAGTATAGGCATTTGGGTAATTAGTGTTTTTTTTTTTTGCTTGTTTGCATTTTGATGAGGGGCGGGACAAATTTGATGGCTAACTGTGCTAACAGGGTGTGGAAGAATGAGAGAGAAGGAAATTGGTTAAGGGGGCAGGGTTGCTCAATGATGTGTGCGGTGCTGATTGGTACTTGGCAGGAGGGGAGTGGCAAGGGAGTGGCAAAGTCTGGTTTAAATTTAGCACTAGTAGGGGTGGGTGGTATTTGGGGGCAGGAAGGTGAGCTGAGCGTGGGTGAGCAAAGCGAGGCTAACACGGATTCTGAGAGTTACCTTGGGCTTTTGGTTTGGTTTGTATGGTTGTATGTAAGCAATGTTTTTCACTGTACTTTAATTTGTTTTATTCTTTTTTAATTTTACACCAATTTTCAGGCTAATTTTAATTGGATCCTAGGGGTAAACTAGCAAATGTAGTCAGTAAGGAGGGAGCAAAAATACTTTATCAAATTTAAAAAGTAAATGCTTGGGACTGGAACACTGTGTTGAGTGTAAGGCTGATTCAAAGTAGTATAGCCCAATCTAGTGGCAATTGGCTAGATCCCTTCACTGTTGTTGTGCATAAACCATTAAGCCTCAACAGTTTACAAAAACTAAATTGTAGTTCACCTATTACAATTGAAAAGCTGGAGGGAGTCAGGTTCTTGCTTCCCAGAGGTTTTACTTAGTTAAGGTAGCCAGCTTCAGTGGAGAAGGTAGAAATTGCTTTATGCAGTGAATCCCAGGTGGGCGGGGAAGGGTCACTCAGGAAAGAACCCGTGCAAACTATTACAACTGAAAAGCTGGAGGGAGTCAGGTTGTTGTTTTCCAGAGGTTTTACTTAGTTAAGATAGACAGCTTCAGTGGAGAAGATAGAAATTGCTTTATGCAGTGAATCACAGGTGGGGGGGGTCACTCAGGAAAGAAACTCATGCAAATTGCTGTGCAGGCACAACAAAGAGAGGGGTAGGGAAGGTACAACAGCTAGAGGATGAAATGAATGTGAGTCGGGTAGTAGAGAGTCTGACTTTTTGCTGTCTACCTGAGGAAAAATTTTCTGGAGTCTATTTGGAGTATAAAAATACCTATGTAAAACTTTCCAAGCAAAAATCCTAAATCTTCTAGATTTTTTTCCATGATTTGGGAGACATACATACATATATCCCCAT
The DNA here is from genome assembly GCF_019279795.1 of Protopterus annectens. Classification (NCBI taxonomy): domain Eukaryota; kingdom Metazoa; phylum Chordata; order Ceratodontiformes; family Protopteridae; genus Protopterus; species Protopterus annectens. The sequence continues at coordinate 1,642,081,308 of NC_056741.1, read as the reverse complement.
TGCTTCTTTGTGAATTACTTACCCAGTCTCACTCCCAATCCTTTATAACCTCCTCTGATCTATTCTTATAGTTGTGCAACATTGTATATGCTCTACTAATTACTTTTTTCACAGCATCTTCTGTTCTAGACTCTACTAAAATTCTACCAGTGCTGGACTTTCCTTTGAGGACCCCTTCGTTTCTTTCTCTTTGCCTATACTCTAACCTACAGTCTAAATAAATTCTTCGCATCTTCCCATTCTGTTACCTTTCCCTCTCTAGTTATTTTCTCCCAATTCCTTGGTTCCTTTGCCAGGTTTCTTCAATAAATTCCAACCCCCTCTTGTCTGTTGTCTGTATCCCTAATTGTAGTCATCCGTATTGTCAGAATCTCCTTTCTCCATTCCCATGTTGGCTTGGTTCTTAGAATACTTTCTGCTACTTTATGAATATAATATTTTATACAATTATGGTTCTCCTTAAATATCTGCTCCAAAAATCCCAGTCTCTCCTTGTTTTTCAGCTCGCCCCCTTCTTTCGTTATTATCCCTTTCCACTTTGAATGACAGTTTTCTGCTGGTGCTATGCATAGGAACCTTAACTGTATAGCTCTGAAATACTCTTTTTCTAATCAGGTAATCCCAGTCCGCCTTGCTGTACTGGAAGACTCAACTTATCGCACTTGTCTCTTGCTGCCTTCCAGTTTCTCAGTTTTTGTATTACCTTTTGTTTAGTCTCATCCCACATATCTTTAGCTGCCACACCGGAATAATTTAAATCCATATTCCCAAGTACATCATATTTCTGTGGTCATGATAAAATGGATATTGCTGAACCAGTTAGTGTGTGGGTACATTATTTACAGCTATTGCCTTTATTTTAGCTTTGTTAATTTTGTATCCTGAAAAGATGCGAAACTGTCTCAAAATGTTACACAACACTGAAATGTCCTTTTTTGGTTTTGTCAGGTATAAAAATACTATCTGCAGATAGTGCCAACTTTTCTTGACTACCATACCAATTATATCCTTGAATTTCTGAGCCCCTTTTTTGTCACTGGTTCCTGCTTGGTTCCTCTGCTCAAGCAGAAATTATCAGAGAGGAAGCCACCCACTTAAATTTTCATCTGTGATCTTCATATATCTTTCTAATAAACCTTATAATTTTATCAGGGATTGCAAATGCTTCCATTGCCCTTCTCATAAAGACCCAAATTACTGTCAAATGCTTTCTCTGCATCAAGACCCACCAATAAAATTCTACCAGTGCTGGACTTTCCTTTAAAACCCCTTTGTTTCTTTCTCTTTGCCTATACCCTAACCTGCAGTCTAAATAAATTCTTGGCATCTTCCCATTCTGTTACCTTTCCTTCTCTAGTTATTTTCTCCCCATACCTTGGTTCCTTTGCAGAGGAACCAAGCAGGGACCATTGACAAAAAAGGGACTCACAAATTCAAGGATATAATTGGTATGGTAGTAAAGAAAAGTTGGCACTATTTGCAGATAGTATTTTCTTTCATTCTGATCCAGAGGGAAACATCAATGTTTTGTTAATGTTGTCAGATATTTTGCCTCCCCTCCACAAAACCACATTGATCCATATCTGTAATTTTGTCATCACATTTGCAATTTTGTAGCCATTATAGACATTAACACTTAATAATCACGGTTTAGTATGAGCCTGTATGAAGCTGGATCTGATGGGCCTTTGCCCTCTTTAGGTATTACAGCTACCACCACTTCCTTCCAGGTTGTTGGTACTTTTCCTCTTAAAATACTGTTAAACAAAGCCCTCCATGTCTTTATCATTTTTCCCTCCTAGCTTCCAGACGTCCACAGGAATATGACCTATTCCTGGGGGACTTTCCTGTTGATTCGTTGTATATCACCATTTTTATCTCTCCTCCTACTTTTCTGTTAGTAATTCAGCCTCATCTTCCTCTAACCTTTGTATATTTAATTCTTCCATAAACATTTCCATTTATACCTTTTCTTGATTTCAATATTTCTCTGGTTTGTACAGACTTTCAAGCAGTTTCAAAAATATTTCTAGTACCTCTACAGGATCTCTTGTTATCTTCCATGTTATAGGCTCCCTAAGCTTGATGACAGCCATTCCAACTTTCTTTTGCCTACGTCATTGTGC